>NW_007161583.1:0-673 GCF_000164805.1 Carlito syrichta | reverse complement strand
TGGGGGAAAGAAATGTCCCGGGTGAGATATGTGTCCCTGGCCCTTCTTGGCATAAGGTCCTCATTTCCGACAGAGAGCCAGACTTCCTGGGCTACGTTTCTCACCTCAGAGAGGAGAGTCAGCAGAACTTGGCCAAGAAGGCTCAGGAACACCCACACCAAAGTGGGGGCAGTCAATTGTAGAATTGGGGAGGGAAGGTTCCATGTTTGGGGGTCCCTCATATGTGGGGGAGCAGGAAGGAAGGACTGAGGGCAAAAGTTTGCAGGCAAATTGGTTTGTTGACTTCAGTTTTCTTTCTTTCTTTCTCTCTCTCTCTTTCTTTCTCTCTTTCTCTCTCTCTCTTTCTTTCTTTCTTTCTTTCTTTCTTTCTTTCTTTCTTTCTTTCTTTCTTTCTTTCTTTCTTTCTTTCTTTTCCTGTCTCTCTCTCTCGTGTCCTCACTAGGTAGCCCTGGCTGCTCTCAATCTGCCCAACTCAGGCCTTCCTCTTGGCCTTGGCCTCTCAAACTGCTGTGATCACAGGCTTTCCATTTGGTCAGCATCCTGGTCTTCCTGCCTAGTCTTGAACTCTGGCCATGAGGCAATCTTCCCACTGAGGCCTGCCCTTACCCAAGGTTTTCTGGATTTGTATGGAGGTCAAGGTGGGCACTTGCTATGGTCTCCAGCCTTGTCTCAG
>NW_007161582.1:0-2252 GCF_000164805.1 Carlito syrichta | reverse complement strand
TATATAATTAAAGTTGAAACAGCACTTTTATATGTATATAATAATTCTACAAATATACTTTTAAAATCTTATAAAGAAGCTTGTACCATATTAAAGGCTCCCAAATGTGACCTGAGTTTGAACTGTGTTGTTTAAAAGCCGAAACCACAGTCTGTGAGAAACAGGAACAATGGACTCCTAAAGTAAGCCATGCCTGTTACACTCTCAGAGTTTCATGCTTTGATCATCAAAGTTCCTTCTAATGAGATGTGCTAAATAGCAAAAAAGGAGGAGAGAATGGGCCAACAGCTCCTGAACACATCTTAGTGGTCTCAGGGTCCACAGCCTACCTTGACCCCTAATGTTCAGGTGGGCCTCCGTGGCCAGTTCCCAACATAAACAGGGTTGGCAGGATTACATCTAGGACCCAGAGATTCCTACTAGGGAGGATGTTAGGAGTCCCATGCCCAAGAAGCCTTGTCAGCAGAAAATGCAGCAACCCATACAAACACAAAAAGATACACTGAGGATCTACAGATATGAGTGACTGGAACATTCCCCTCAGAAAGTGAGCCCCATGTGGCTAAGGTGCCTGAAGACAATAAAAGCAATAGAAAATGGGCTGGAGAAGAGAGAACCTGTGGTTATTACCTCAAGCCTCATGGCCCACTATAGAAGCAGGGACTGTGACAGCTATGTTTTAGGATGACCTTTTTCTCAACATTTTTCCCAGTGCCTCATATGAAAAGTGATGTGATGGCTAATGATTTAAGTTTCAGGTGGGAGTTTGACTGAACTGGTATGTAGCCAATGGGACTTTTTTAGTCCCCCATGTGCAGGACAAGGAATTTGGAATTTTCATCCATAAAAAAGGACAAACATGGATGTTGATGGACAAACGTGATGAACCATGCTGGGTATTTCCAATTTGCCTTTCTGAACCCATGCTCTAAGGTTAGACTCAGAAACCAATACCCCAAAATATGGTACTTTGACATACTGAACTGAAGAAGAAGCCTCAAGTTCTGATCTCCCATCTCCTGTCTCTCAAGCCGCTGACTCTCCCAAAACACAGGACGCAGTTGTTCCTAGAAGTTCCCTTATCTACCTGATGTCTGGACCCTTGAAAGAAGAAAACAGTGAGCTCTGGTTTCTTCCCTGAGGTTTCATTAACAAAACCCATTTCACAGGGAGAAAGTCTGTAGTCTTCCGCACATCTGCACAGGTTTCCATCACAAACCATTGTCTGCTCGGTGGGCCCAACAGACTTTGTCCCAGACCATCGTGTATACTTCAACTCCACAGAATTCCCCTAAAGATCACTTACTGCCCCCTAAAATCTCCATACCTCTCCAACTCCCTTTCCCATAAGAAGTAGGATGATTAAGCACCTGTACCCCATTGGGATATCGAGCAATCACTGTGATTTTCCCCAAGCACACTAATTAATTTGTATGTCATTTATCTCCTATTAACCTGCCTTTTGCCCATTGATTTTCCAGTCCCTTCAGAAGGCGAAGAGACAGTTTTCCTTTGGCCTCTACAGTCCTCTCCTCCTCGGACTCTGCACCCTGGAAGACTGATGAATTTCACCAGTGACTCTTTTACCATCTAGTTTCCTGTGGGGTTCGGTCGGTGGAAGCCACTTGAAGGAGGCTGAGGGCACAAGGACATGAGTTCAGGGTGCTCATTCCCCTGAGGTCTCCCTGTTGGGTGGTTACAGTGTATCCCTGTTCCTCCACCATTTGGCCTGGTCTGTCAGAGGCTCTCTTCCTTTCCTTAGGATTTTAAAACTGCTCCCTCCCCTCATGGCAACAGCTTCCCACTGTTGCTTACTCCAGGGTGCTTTGGCATCCTTTGTAGGTTTCCCTTAACTCTGTTCACAGCTGTACAAATTAATCCTTTTTCTTCGTACTCTTTTTTTTTCAGTTTCACCCCGTCACCCAGGCTGGAGTACAGTGGCTCAATCACGGCTCACGGCAGCCTCAACCTTGGCTCAGGCGATCCTTCTGCCTCAGCCCCCCATTGTCCAGGGTTCCAAGCACAACCAACCACACCTGGTTAATTTTTGTAGCGATGAGGTCTCATTGTGTTGCTCAGGCTGGCCTAAAACTCCTGGGCTCAATCAACCCTCCCAGGATAGCCTTCCAAAGTTCTGGAGTTACAGGGCTGAGCCACCATGCCTGGGCCTTTACACTGCTAATTACTGCACTTATTTTTCCTCATCATGCAAGCAGGAAATCACCTCTCCTACTGGAGAGCCCCACAATTCC
>NW_007161581.1:0-776 GCF_000164805.1 Carlito syrichta | reverse complement strand
AATCCAGTTCTTGGAGTTCTCAATCGTCTAATTTTGCAAAGTCTCTTTGTAAGATTTAATCAGCAATCTGGGCTTCTATGTCACCACATTTTTAGTGTGTCTTTTGAAAAGGGACCAGGAATCTTGGGTTCCAATTCCTCAAGAACTTTATGGTAGTCTATCTCTGAATACCCAAGCAACTGGAATTCTAGGTCACCAGGAAATATCTTGGCGTCTTTTTGAGAATGAAGCAGGAATTTCAGTAATGGGAGTCCTCATATACAGAACACTACACGACCTGTTGCTATGGAAGAATAAGGAATCTTGGATACACGAGGCCTCCATCCCAAAAACTTAAAGACCGTCTTGGTAAGAGATAACCACCATGTAGGTTTTGGGGGTAGGAATCCGGATAATGGGAGTCCTCATATTCAGGAATTTTCACTGTCTGTTGCAAAAGAAGAATAGGGAATCTGGTTTACACGTGTTCTCCATCCCAATAAAACTTCAGGTTTTATTGCTAAGGGCTAAACACGAATTTGGGTTTTTGAAGCATGTACTAGAGAAATGAAATGCTCATATACACACAAATGCATTGACTTTTCCTAAGAAAGAATAAGGAATGTAGGTGACATGTTTTCTCAATCTCCAAAAAAATATAAGTCGTCCTCCTAAGAGTTAAACAGGAATCAAGCTTTCGACGCATGTATCTGTGAACAGGAGTACTCATATAGAGGTAACTGCACAGTTGTTGCTAAAATAAGGAATCTGGGTTATACGAGACCTCATTCCTGAAA
>NW_007161580.1:0-873 GCF_000164805.1 Carlito syrichta | reverse complement strand
AAACTCAGGTTTTATTGCTAAGGGCTAAACACGAATTTGGGTTTTTGAAGCATGTACTAGAGAAATGAAATGCTCATATACACACAAATGCATTGACTTTTCATAAGAAAGAATAAGGAATGTAGGTGACATGTTTTCTCAATCTCCAAAAAAATATAAGTCGTCCTCCTAAGAGTTAAACAGGAATCAAGCTTTCGACGCATGTATCTGTGAACAGGAGTACTCATATAGAGGTAACTGCACAGTTGTTGCTAAAAATAAGGAATCTGGGTTATACGAGACCTCATTCCTGAAAATCTACAGGGCGTCTTGCTGATGGCTAAAGAAGAATCAGGGATTCGAGGCATGACTGTGGATAATAGCAATCCTCATATACAGGAAACTCCATGGCCTCTTGCTAATAAAAGAGAAGAAATATGATTTCCACGGTTCCTCTCTCAAAAAATCTACATGACTTCTTACTAAGGGCTAAACAAGAATCAGGGTTTTGAAACAGGAATCAAGGGAAAGAGAGTCCTAACATACAGGACACTACATGGCCTCCAAGTAAGTACGAATAAAGAATCATTGTTGTATGCGCCCTCAATCCAAAAAATTCCCAGGTTGTCTGCTATGAGACAAACAAGAAACAGATCATCAATCTCCCCAAATGTTTCAGAGAAATTTAGCATTCGGATATTATGAATCAGTCATTTCAGGACTCCAGCAACACTCTGGTACTCTTAAAAGTTGTAAATGGTAATGGGCACTCCAAGTCCGTTAGGTTCCTCAGAACAACTAAGGCCAGATTCCAGGACAAAAATAATCTTCTTGCCATATTTGGATGTAACACTGCTCTTAAGGTGAACCCTGTAATCCTTCCCCTTCCGTGGA
>NW_007161579.1:0-790 GCF_000164805.1 Carlito syrichta | reverse complement strand
CTTGTCCCTTTCAAAATAAAAAGAGACACGGAAGGGGAAGGATTACAGGGTTCATTTTGAGACCAGAGTTACATCCAAATATGGCAAGAAGATTCTTTTTGTCCTGGAATCTGGCGTTAGTTGTTCCGAGGAACCTAACGAACTTGGAGTGCCCGATACCCATTTACAACTTTCAAGAGGACCAGAAGGTTGCTGGAGTCGTGAAATGACCGATTCATAATATCCGCATGCTAAATTGCTCTGAAACATTTGGGGAGCTCGAAGCCCTCTTTCTTGTTTGTCCCATAGCAGACACCCTGGGAATTTTTTAGATTGAGTACTCGTACCACAAAGATTCTTTATTCGTCCTTAGTTGGAGACCGTGTAGTGTCCTGTATGTGAGGACGCTTTCCCAAGATTCCTGTTTGAAACCCTGATTCTTGTTTAGCCCTTAGTAAGAAGCCATGTAGATTTTTTGATAGAGGAACCGTGTAAAGCAGATTTCTTCTTTTTTCTTAGCAAGAGGCTATGTAGTTTCCTGCATATGAGGACTGTTATTACCCACATTCATACCTCGAATCCCTGATTCTTCTTTAGCCATCAGCAAGATGACCTGCAGATTGCCAGGACTGAAGACTCATATAACCCAGATTCCTTATTTTTGCAACAGCCGTGCAGTTGCCTGTATATGAGTACTCCCTTTCCCAGATACATGGACTGAGGACTGCTATAACCTCGATTCTTTCTCTTCTTTGGCAAGGGGCGGTGTATTTTCCTGTATATTAGGAGTCTCATAACATAGATCCCGTCG
>NW_007161578.1:0-886 GCF_000164805.1 Carlito syrichta | reverse complement strand
AGCTGGCTAGTCATCTGTGTAGCTAGTTAGGTCACCTAGTTAAGTCAGCTCGCTAACCAACTGGTTACCTTGGTAGCTAGATAGTTAAGTCTGCTGCCTATCATGAGGGATACATATGTAGTTAACTAGTTAAGTAAGCTGGCTATCCACATGGTTAGCTAGTGATGCCAGCCAGTTAAATCGGCTGCTAGTCACCTGGCTAACGAATTCAGTCACCTAGTTGAGTCAGCTAGCTAGCCAGCTGGCTACCTGGTTAATTTTTCTAGTTAATTCAAGTGGCTATCCATCTGGCTAGCTTGGTAGCTAGCTAGTTAAGTCAGCTAGCTAGCCAGCTGGCTAGCTGGTTATGTCAGCAAGTTAATTCAACTGGCTAGTCACCTGACTAGCTAGGTAGCTAGCTAATTAAGTCAGCTGGCTGGATAGTTAGTTAAGTCAGTGAGTTAGGTGAGATTTTCTATGGCTGTCTAGCTAGGTGGCTAGCTAGTTAAGCCAGCTGGCTGGCCGGATTGCTATCTAGTTAATTCAGCTAGTTAAGTCAACTGGTTAGCTAGCTTTCTAGCTAGGTGTCTGGCAAGTTAAGCAGGCTGGTTTGCAGTTGGTCAGGTAGGTGGTCAGCTAGTTAAACCAGCTGTCTTGCCGGCTGACCAGCAGTGCTGCTGGCTAGATAAGTCAACTGGCTATCCAATGTCCAGCCAGCTGGCTTGCTATTTAAGCTGGTTGGCTAGCCAGCTGGCCAGTCTGCTAGGTAGCTAGCCGGCTACCTAGCCTGCTAGCCAGCCAGGTAGGTAGCTACTTATGCCAGCTGGCTAGTCATCTAACCACCAGGGAGATAGCTAATTATGTCAGCTGGCTAGCCAGCTGGGCCAGCCAACTACCTCCTCAGCTA
>NW_007161577.1:0-632 GCF_000164805.1 Carlito syrichta | reverse complement strand
AAATATATATATATATATATACACATATATATATGTATATATATATATATATACATATATATATGTGTATATATATATATATATATATACATATATATGTTTTACTAAAAGGAATAAGGTCTAAGACATTGGACAGGTATTAAGGTCTAACGAAATCATGCAACTTATTACAGTGTTTTAGATTATTGTTCAAGGGAAAATTGACTGAATATACTTTGGTAATAAATCTGTTGACAGTAAAAATATTTTAAAAAGAAAACCATGAAGTTGTTGTAGAGGGACCTGGACTGAAAAACAGAATGCTAAGAAGTTTTGCAAGAAATTATTTGTCCATCCACCTGAGACCAGCTCACCACAATGTGTTACATTGATATTTGTGTGTAAAAGGTCCACTTTCATTTTCAAGTGAGTTTTAAACTGCATACATTAGAAGGAAATTAATATCTCTGTATCACAGAAGCTAGGTACACAATGAAAGCATATAAAATGATCCTCATTATTTAGGTAGTAGCGGATCATTTGATTTTACCATTTGAATCATGATATGCAAGTTGAATTTATGCTTAAGCCAAAAACATCTTCAAGTCCTCCTAGAAGTGATGGAAAACATTAAATATGACCCATCATCATGT
>NW_007161576.1:0-681 GCF_000164805.1 Carlito syrichta | reverse complement strand
CATTTTTGGGAATGAGGACTCATATAACACAGATTCCTTATTCTTTCTTAGCAAAAGGTCATGTAGTTGCCTGTATATAAGGACTGCATTTCCCCAGATTCATGCTAAAAACAACCTGATTCGTGTTTAGCCCATAGCAAGACAACCTGAAATTTTTTTGGGACTGAGGACACGAGTAAGGAAGATTCCTTATTCTTAATTAGCAATAGGCAGTGAAGTTTCCTGTATGTGAGGAATCTCATTACCCAGAATCCTTTTTCAAAAACATGATTCGTCGTTACCTCTTATGAAGACGGCCAGTAGTTTTTGGGATTGAGGACTCATGTAAACAAGATTCCTTTTACTTTCTAAGCAATATGACTGTAGTTTATTGTATATGATGACCCCCCATTACCCAGCTTCCCAGTTCACACTGCAGGATGCTGAGACAGTTCCTGGTGACCGAGAATTCCAGTTTATTGGATATCAAGAGAAAGACTCTCATAATGTTCTTTGGGAACTGGAATCCAAGATTCCTGGTTGCCCTACACAAGACCCTCCTTAAAATCTGGAATCTTCAAAACCAAACATCCCAAAGCCTACCTGCTGGCCCACAAGAATTTTCTGTGATTTGAGGTCACCGGAATCGAGGCATTTTGTACCAATGTGCCTTTTGATTCTGGGGAACGTGATTATGGTCAT
>NW_007161575.1:0-840 GCF_000164805.1 Carlito syrichta | reverse complement strand
AAATTTTAATATGCACAATAATCAACCAAAGGTTCTTATTGAAATATAAGTTCTAATTCAGGAGGTCTGGACAAGGGCCTGGGATTCTGCAAATTTTTAGAAACTCCCAGGTGATGTTGATGCTACTGGTTCAGGGATCACACTGTGAGTAGCAAAGCTCTTCTAGAGTCCATCACATTCCACAGAATGGGTTCAGTCATCTGCCATTGGGTATTAGAGATCACCACCAAGTGGCCTTGCATTAATGTCTGTGATTTGACTGAATGGAAGGGGTGTGCTGAGAGCAGTGGGGAAAGAAAAGATGGGTGGGATGATCCTGGAATTAAAAGTTGTCAGGGAATTTGAATTTACATGAAAGAAAATAGAGTTATAGATTCTTATGAAGGGAGATCTAGGAAACACTCTGCATGTCTGAGAACATTTTCAGCAAATTCTTTCTTCCAGTGAATGTCCCTGAAAGAACACAGATATAGAGACAGAGCTCTATCCTGAGATTCCTTGCTGTTCTTCCACTCCCAAGAATGGAGTGCCTGGATTCATTGCTTGCTTTGTCATCTGCTCCTTCAGGATGCTCCCCATGACTGTGACAGCCTAGGTCAGGTGACCTTCTTGTGTGCCTTCATGGTGTCCATATTTCTCTTTGATGACTCTGATCTCACTGCATCATAACCATCTGTTTGCCCACCTGTATCTCCCCTTTAAACCTGGAGTTTCCCAAGAGCTTGGGTTACCCATGACTCTGTTGTATATATTGGACTTAGCGCAGTATCCAATCTTTGGTTGACACTGATCATTATGTATTTGATCAGTAAATGAATGAGATCTTGAGAAGATCTCTAA
>NW_007161574.1:0-694 GCF_000164805.1 Carlito syrichta | reverse complement strand
AATTGCCATATGAGTATCTTATAATACTACTTGCCTTATTAGGGTCTTTATGATACTACTTGCCTTATTAGTGACGTCTGACACTACTTGCTTTATTAATGTCATCTGATTCTACTAGCCTTATTAGTGTCTTATGATACTACTTGCCTTATTAGTGTCTTGTGATCCTACATGTGTTAGCAACGTCTTAAGATATTTCTTGCCTGATTACTGTCTTATGATACTACTTGCCTTATTAGTGTCTTATGATACTACTTGACTCATTAGTGTCTTATGATACTATTTGCCTCATTCGTGTCTTATGATACGTCTTGCCTTATTAGTGTCTTATGATACTACTTGCCCTATTAGTATCATCTGATAGTACTTCCCTTATTAGTGTCGTCTAATACTACTTGCCTTATGAGTATCGTCTGATACTACTTGCCTTATTACTGTCTTAAGATACTACTTGCCTTATTAGTGTCGTCTGATCCTACTTGACTTATTAGTGTCTCATGATACTACTTGCCTTATTCGTGTCTTATGATACTATTTGTCTTATTAGTGTCGTCTGATCCTACTTGACTTATTAGTGTCTCATGATACTACTTGCCTTATTCGTGTCTTATGATACTATTTGTCTTATTAGTGTCGTATGATACTACTTTCTTTATTCGTGTCTTATGATACTGCTTTCCTTATTAGTGTCTTG
>NW_007161573.1:0-4512 GCF_000164805.1 Carlito syrichta | reverse complement strand
AATGAATGGTTACAAAATGGTTTTTTAGAAAGACTGATGAGTTCTCATAAATTATTAAGAATGTAACAATTTTTTTATTTTGGAAAATATTACATGACATAACAAACATGCATAAGAGTATTGGAGAGATTAAAACTTTTAAAAAATACTTATTTTAGAGATGTATTGGCTATTATTTCCTGGCTAAAATGTAAAGCTATAAAACAATAAATAAAAATATAGACATTTATGTAAAAATCCTTGCTTTAACATTACAAAAAAATTCCTTGACTGTCAAAATGAGTCAAGGTCATCTTAGTTGTGTATTTGCAATAATTCAGATAATTTAATCTAGTAATTTAGCCAATGGTTTCTGCAGTTTGACAGGTCTAGAATTAATTCGGACTTTGAAGTTTATAATGTGTGCCCTTTAAAAAGTTATTCCACATCTAATAACCCAGCTTATCATTGAAAAGTGATCATAAGAGAATATAAAATGTAATGCATGTAAAACAATTGCCAAATTGGCACATAATGTTTTCAATAAATATCAGTTCTTTTATTTATTATTTTCATCACAATTGCTATGTTATTATTTTTCCGATTCATGTCAGTTAAAGCATGAAAAATAAATCATTAGAGAAGTCTCTTACAGAAGTGATATATATCCTTTTGCAATATTTTGCTCAACTTTTAAAAAGTATTTTTCAAAATACTTATAATGAAATTTAGTATATTATGTAATCTGCCGCATCCTCTTTTTCATTAAAAAACAAAAATTGATTTTTAAACATCTACTTTAGTGCCTTATAATAGTGTATTTAACTTTCATTAACTAATTTATTTACTTTAACAATCTCTGTACAATGGCTAACCTAAATATAAAATTTTATATTATTCAAAGATACACAATGTTGTGATAACAAAAATAGAAAATTACTTGATAGTTATGATATTTACAGGTCACATAAATAATACTGATTAACAAACCCTAATATGTGTGAATGCAATTAACTACTTTCCACAGACAATGATTTGAAAACTTAAAGAAATTCTCCAACCTATTTCACATTCCAGGGTTCCATCCTGACTTATTCAAATAAAGATATCAAATTTACACTCTGATTTTAATTTGTGTGTGAATTGCACTTCCATTACATCAAATCTAATGTTTGCAATCTCCCACTAAATGAGGTAGACTAGTAGAGAGATGGAAAGTTGCTGCAAGTACCTACTGTCCCAGAACGTCACAAATCCTTTAGTGGAAAGGCTGGAATAAAAGGTGAAATTTAAATGCATATGTTCAGAACAAGTAGAAACAACGTCTGTGATCTTCTGAAGGTTCACAATGAGATAAGAATGGAAAAAGTTGATTTATCATCAATCTATCACTGAAAGTTTGAACAGGAAATTCTCATACATGGGCTATTTTGAAATAAGATTTTCTCATTACACACCTCAAAACTACCGGAGATTTGAGCTCTTATTAAATGAAAAAATAGACTTTGAACATGTGTCATTACCTTGTTCATTTTCAAGTGCCTCTGAGAAACTGTTTTTATATTCTACAAGTCATGGAGTATAGAGAGTTACTACATATATAAACTTTTTTCGATTTCAGATGCAAATATTACCAACTTAAACCTTGTTAAGTGTTTCAGCAGTTTAAAAACCAATTTTAGACAAGAGTGCTAAATTTTAAACATTGCCTAGGTCTTTCCTTCATGTCCTTATTATTTCACTCTATTATGATAGAATAAATTTTAAAACTTATGATAACATTATCAAGTATTTACTGATATTAGTCACTAATTATTATGAGAAATTACTACAGTTCCAACTTACTGTAGCTGGCACAGACACCATCATCGACAAAGTTATAATCTTGACTTCTCTGCATTAGTTCTTAAATTCCTGCATTTGATTTTATTTTTTAAACAAATTATTTAAACTTTAGATTCACCTTGTTAAAAATAAATGTATCTGGGAAGGATTACACATTAATGAATTGTAAAAGAGATCAGCATGCCCGATTATAACACACAACAAAACTTATTGCAATCATATTAATTCCATTTAATGCAATTTAAAATTACTCCAATACAGGTGCTTTAATACTAAAGCGTATGCTTACAACTATATTTTTGTGAAGATCTACACCTATGTGGCTCAAGTACATCTGAGTATAGTATTACACAGTTATGCTGACCAGGATCTGATTCTCCTACTTAGTAAGGAATGAAAATGCATAATTCTGTTATATTTTGGAGGGTGATTGCATGAAACAAGTGCATTTTTCCATATATTGTAAGAATGAATACTATGAAACCAGATAATGGCATTTTTTGTGTAATATTACAAAGAGTTGATTATCATGAAAACTGAATACAGTAGTTTCCTCTTATCCTGGTGGGAGACATTGACCACAGTAGATGCCTGAAATCCCAGATAGTACAAATTCCTGTATAAACTATGTTTTCCCTATACATACAAACCTACAATAAAGTTTAACTTATTATAAAGTTTGCTTACACAAGAGATAAAGAATAGCCATAATATAAAATAATAATTATAGCAATATGCCTACATCACTACTCTTGCATTTGGGGCCATTATTAAGTAGATGTAAATGCTTGAACACAAGCACCACCTTGGCAAGACATTCTATCTGAAAACTGAGACAGCTACTAAGTGACTAGTAGTAGCATAGACAGTGTGAATACTCTGGCAAAGCAATGGTTCATGTCCCAGGTGGGACAGATGCTTGCTTCAAAAAGTTGCTCATGCCGGACTCCGTGGCTTAGCCTATAATCCCGCGCCTTTGGGAGGCTGAGGTGAGTGGATTGCCTGAGCCCGCGGGTTCGAGACCAGCCTGGGCAGGCGAGACCTCATCTCTACAATAAAATAAAAAAATTAGCCGGGCGTGGTAGAGTGCGCCTGTAATTCCGGCTAAATGGAAGGCTGAGGCGGAAGGATCGCCGGAGCCCAGTAGGTCGAGGTGGCAGTGTCCAGGAGCGGCCACTGCACTCCAGTCTGGGCAAAGAGTGAGACCCCAACTCAAAAAAAAAAAAAAAGTTGCTCATACCAGTCAGAACATTCCACAATTTAAAAATAATTAATTGTTTCTAAAATTTTTTTTTGCTATTTTTTGGTTGTGATTTTGATCCTGAGTAACTGAAATCACAGAAAATAAAACTGCAAATAAGGATGGCCTACTGTAGTGCATTCTTTTAATATCTATATCAAAGTTGACTAACTTTAAATCTTTTCTTTGTGTCTGTAATTGATCTTACACTTATATTATTCTTTGAATTTATCTTTCTATGTTTTTGTTCTGTATACACCATTAAAAAAACTTATGTTTGAAAATTCAGTCATTTCTTGACAACTAAGGCTGATCACCCCTGCTGTGACTGACTCCAATCCATACTGGCTGTTACAGGAAGTCCAGAAGTTTCTAACAGAATAAATAGTATTCATATAAATAATACTTTAGGCCTCAAGCTGCCAAAGCCCGTGTAAAACCTCTGCACCGTCCCCTCAGGCTCCAGACCCCCTCCGTGGCTGAAGCGCCCAGAGGTGCCTCAAGCTGCCTCTGCTCATGGAAGCCCTTGGCTCCGCCTCTCAGATCTCGGGCCCCCATCCCTGGCTGAAGCATACCACCAGCTCCAAGTCACCACTACCCAGAGGCCCTCAACTCCTTCCCTTCAGAGCTCTGGGTCCCCTCCCTGACTAAAGCACCCCTCTCTGCCCCAAGCTGCCGCCACCCAAGGAGCTCCAGACTCCCTCCCTGGCTGCAGAACCCAGCCCCGCCAAAGACTCCACCACCCAGGAAAGCCTGCAACTCCCTGACCCTGGAGCACTGGACTCCCTTGTTGGCTGAACCACCACACCCCCAGCCACCCTGCGCACTATGCTGACCAGCAACGCCCAGTGTTCTCAAACTCCACCTCCGTGGATAACCCTGGTCACCGCAGGACCAGAGAACAGCTGGAACACGGAGACCAGGCAGAGATCTGCGTTGCCCCTTGAGCTCCACCCTGCTCTGTGCAGCCTCCAGCTTGGAACCTAAGAACAAAGAAAGAAAAAAGAGGTCCAAGCTGCATGTGAACGCCTACCCCCAGCACCTAACTATGTCACACTCTGCCTGTCCCAGCTGGACCTGGCTGCAGTCGAACCAGAGATCATCTGGAGCACTGTGACCAGGCAGAGACCTGCAGTGCCTTGCCCACACAGCTCTGCCCAGCCTCCAACTTGGGATCTCAGACCTCATGTTTGTGTAAGGGAAGAGTACATCATAAGGAGTTAGGTCGGCTTGTGTGTCTGTATTTTTGTATGTCCTAGTTTGTCTGTTGTTGTCGCTACTGTTTTTATGTTTGATTGTTTATTTGTGTTTGTTTTTGTTTTCTCTTACTCTTATCTGTCTTCAGGTCTATTTTCATTTATTAGTGGATACCTTTGTCTCTTTCCTCTTACTCTTTTCTGTCTCCACCTTCCACTCTCCCCTCCCCCACCCAGTTCCATTTCTTTCTC
>NW_007161572.1:0-3217 GCF_000164805.1 Carlito syrichta | reverse complement strand
TGAATTATCTGAGATTTCATCAAGGAAATTTAAAATGGGAAATTTACTGCCAGCAAATAAAGGAAAGTAGTAGAAGGGAAAAAATAAATAATATAAAATTATGGCCTTAAACACAATTACGGTGGGGATGTACAACAAGCAAATGTATTTTTATTGAAAAAATTGTAAAATTGTGATGAAAGGATATCGATGACAAAAATCAGATAAGGCACAGATTTTTGTTTCTGGATTAAACAAGAGAAATCATTGTGGTTTTTACAGATATCAACCATTTTGATATTTAACTATATTCAGTATATATTCTAATATCCATATAGAATTTAATCTAGAAAATAAAAATTATCAAAATGCAATACCACAAACAGAAACTTAGTACAGCCTTCATGTATTAAAGAAATTGACCTTGTTATAAAAACTTTTCTACAAAATATTATAGGAACTCCGATGTCATTACCACTGAATAAGAACTTTTATAATTGAAAACCACGAAAAAAATGCTTCTAGGTTACAGAAAAAAGAGGACTACCTCTCAATACAGCCTTGAGAGTAAAAATGTTAAATAAAAACAAACTTTCCTGTGAACATGGATAAACAAATATTAACTTGAATATTATATATTCACTGATTTATTTTTAAAGGAATATTACACTATAACAATTATGATTTTTTTTTTAGAAATGTAAGACTGGCTTAAAATATGGAAGAAATAAGCCATAGCAGAGGTTCATATCTGTTATTCTAGCACTTAAATAGGTTGTGGTAGGAGGATTGTTTGAATGCAGGAAGCCAAACTATCCTAGGTAACATAACTCTGCAAAAATTAAAAAAAAAAAAAAAAGAAAGAAAGAAAAGAAAAGAAAAAAAATACTTCTTAGGGTAGCATGTAATGTAACTGTGTCACCAAGTATTCAGGAGGTTGTGGAGAGAGGATTCCTTGAATGCAGCAGTTAGAAAATGCAATAAGCCATCATTGTGCCACTACACCCCAGTCTTGGAGGTAGAGCAAATTCCTTACACAAAAATAAGAGAACAGAAGAAAAAAAAGAAAAAAAAAACTTTGAAGATAATTGTAATTTACATTGTGAACATTATACGGATAAAGCATATTGATAAGAATACAACAAATGCAATATCATTAGATAAAAAATAGATTAGAAAAATTAGAATATTGCTATATTCCTTCAATATGAGAAGGTTAAGAAGAAAATTTTGAAACATAAATGAATTTTTTCACAAAACAGGGAATAATGCATATAATATACATAGAACAGATTTTCTTAAATGTATACACAACAAAAGACAAAATGCAATAAGCCATCATTGTGTCACTACACACCAGTCTTGGAGGTAGACCAAGGATCCTTACACAAAAATAAGAGAACAGAAGAAAAGAAAGACATAAACTTTATTAGAAATAAACCTCTCAACAGTGAAAATATTTCAAGAAAGAAAATCATTACACCTAGACAGAGAAAATAAAAGTGCAATGATTTACAGATAAAATAGTTGATTATTTAGAAAATACAGAACAATCTATACTTGAAATTATAGTGTTAATACATAAAATCAATGAAGAAACTGAATATACGATCAACGTGCAAAGTTCAATGGTATTTACACTTGTAGCAACACACATTTCTAAAATAAATTTTAAAATAAAGATGCCATTTACAAAAACAAGAAAGTGAAATACTTGTATTATTACTGTGTGACTTCAAAATTAAAAAATACAAAATGTGCGATGGAGAGAAATGAAAGAAACAACATAGAGATCACAGCCTGAATATTGTTGGAGAAGTCAAGAACACAAAGATCCATAATCTTTAAAAATTATGTGACAGATTAAATGCAGTCCCAAATGTAAATCCCATGAGAGCTTTTTGATGTCATTATTTATTTATTTCATGCCAGATGAGTAATATGCCAATTTCATATTAAGATTAGGGAGGCACATCTCACATATTCATGTGAAACCCAAGTATATCATTTATAAACTACAAAAGTGAGCGCTTATTTTTTATTTGAGGTGTCATGTACATGATATAAATTTCATCCACTTAAAAATTTTAATATATTCATTGAGTTACAACAAAGATCACTATCAAAAAGAAACACTGTAGCTATTGGCAGTCACTTTCTAATTCACCTTAAGCCCTTGACCATGCTATTGTATTTTCTGTCTCTTATGGATTTGCCTATTCTTGATATTTCACACAAACAGACTCACATTACATGTAACTTTTAGAAAGGTTTAATGACACAAATCTAATGTCCAGGAAAAGGATTCAGGCACAACAGCAGTGATATCTGCACTTCGTGGTGTGTATATTATACCTTAGTAACTCATTTTGACATTTATTTTCACTGCTGAAACAAACAACATAATTCATTTTCAGACTTATGTGATCCAAATATTATTTTCATTTAATAAAATATAAAATTACCCAATAGACTCCAAATTCAGTGGTTTGAATTCTGAAATGTATGCTTACAACTATATAGTTCTGAATCTCCACATTTGTCTGCCTCAAGTACTTGTAAGCTTATCTTTGCACAGTTGCCTTGAGGAAAATTTTCTGTTATCCTGTAATGAAGAAAAAGCCACAATTCATTTTATTTTGGGGCAACAATCTGTGAAATAAGAGAATTATCCATGTATTTTAAGAAAATAATACCCTGAAAAGAGTTTAGAACATTTATCATATTATAATAGTCGGTTATTAAACAAAACTTAAGTCCCCCCCTTACTATGAGGGAGACATTAACTCTAGTGGATTCCTGAAACCATGAATAGTCCCAATTCTCATACAAGTAAATAACATGCTTTTTCTCTACATACATACCTGTACATTGGGCACCAGAGATTATCACTACCCAATAATTTTATATAATAATTATAGCAATACGCTTACATCATTACTCTTGCATTTGAGGCTCTTACTAAGTAAACAAAGCACTTATTAAGTAATACAGCACTATGAAGACAGTGGATCTGATAACTAGATGATTATAAGTGATGGACGCTAAGTAGCATACACAGCATGGATACTCCAATCAAAACAATGATTCATGTTTCAGGTGGGAAAGATCAATACTACCAAAGATTTGATCATCCTACTCAGAGCAGTTCACATTTAAAACTCATGAGTTGTTTCTTTTTTTTCTTTTTCTTTTTTTTTGAGTGAAGTCTCACTCTGTCACCCAGATTGGAGTGCAG
>NW_007161571.1:0-803 GCF_000164805.1 Carlito syrichta | reverse complement strand
ATCAAAACAATGATTCATGTTTTCAGGTGGGAAAGATCAATACTACCAAAGATTTGATCATCCTACTCAGAGCAGTTCACATTTAAAACTCATGAGTTGTTTCTTTTTTTTCTTTTTCTTTTTTTTTGAGTTGGAGTCTCACTCTGTCGCCCAGACTGGAGTGCAGCGGCCGCTCCCGGCCGCCACAGCCTGGACCTGCTGGGCTCCGGGGATCCTCCCGCCTCAGCCTTCCAAGTAGCCGAATTACAGGCACGCGCTACCACGCCCGGCTGATTTTTTGATTTATTGTAGAGATGAGGTCTCGCTGCCCAGGCAGGTCTCGAACCCGTGGGCTCAGGCAATCCACTCACCTCAGCCTCCCAAAGGCACGGAATCACAGGCTGAGCCACCGAGCCCGGCTATGAGTTGTTTCTTCCTGAAATTTTCTACTAATACTTTTGGCTGAGGTTGATCCTGGGCAATGAAACCACAGAGAGGGAAATTGTGGTTTAGGGAGTGTACTGTAGCACATTATGTAATATTTATATCAACACTGTACTAACTCCAAAATCTTTCCTCGAGTCTAAAAATCAACATAAGCTTATTCATATTATTCTTTGATTTTCTTCCTTTTATATATTTTTTCTCTGTATAGCACTGTTCTAAAAATACTTACTTATATTTGAACATTGAGCCCTTTATTGACACCCATGGATGATCACTGCTGTTACGGGAGACTCCAATCCATGCTTCACGTACAAGAGATGCCAGAAGTTTCTCACAGAAAATAAAAAATTCTCATGTAAGTAGCCATTATGATAGAT
>NW_007161570.1:0-778 GCF_000164805.1 Carlito syrichta | reverse complement strand
CCTCTGTCCCCAGACTGGAGTGCAGTGGCTGCTCCCGGCCGCCGCAGCCTCGACCTGCTGGGCTCCGGGGATCCTCCCGCCTCAGCCTTCCGAGTAGCCGAATTACAGGCATGCGCTACCACGCCCGGCTGATTTTTTGATTTATTGTAGAGATGAGGTCTCGCTGCCCAGGCGGGTCTCGAACCCGTGGGCTCAGGCAATCCACTCACCTCAGCCTCCCAAAGGCACGGAATCACAGGCTGAGCCACCGAGCCCGGCTATGAGTTGTTTCTTCCTGAAATTTTCTACTAATACTTTTGGCTGAGGTTGATCCTGGGCAATGAAACCACAGAGAGGGAAATTGTGGTTTAGGGGGTGTACTGTAGCACATTATGTAATATTTATATCAACACTGTACTAACTCCAAAATCTTTCCTCGTGGCTAAAAATCAACATAAGCTTATTCATATTATTCTTTGATTTTCTTCCTTTTATATATTTTTTTCTCTGTATAGCACTGTTCTAAAAATACTTACTTATATTTGAACATTGAGCCCTTTATTGACACCCATGGATGATCACTGCTGTTACGGGAGACTCCAATCCATGCTTCACGTACAAGAGATGCCAGAAGTTTCTCACAGAAAATAAAAAATTCTCATGTAAGTAGCCATTATGATAGATTGTATTACCTTTAAAAGTACAAATAGTGTATTTTTCATAAGATCTTTAATTTTTTAAACAATATACTAAACAAAAAAAATTCTGTCATGCCTACATTTTTTGTGTAAATTCAAGG
>NW_007161569.1:0-827 GCF_000164805.1 Carlito syrichta | reverse complement strand
TGCTATGATTACTTCCAGTATTTTCAGAGTACTGAAGAAGAACATACTCAACTCAACACCGAGTTTCATGGTTTTCTGCTAAAAAATAAAAAAGGGGGAGATGTTGGGAACTGGCTTCGGAGACCACTGAGCATTAGGTATCAGGGAGGGCCGTGGATCATGAGATCGTTAGGATGTGATCAGCAGCCCTTGACCTCGTTTTCCTCCTCCTTTTACCATGCAGTACAAGCAACCTAAAGGAACTCTGCTGGCCTAAGCTGAAGGCTCTGTGGGTGACAGGCATGGCTCACTCTAGAAACCCATAGTTTCTGTTTCCCACAAACTGTGGTTTTGGCTTAGGTTTTAGATGTAATTCAAATTCAGGTCATATTTGGGAGACTTTTATATGGTACAAGCCTCTTTATAAGATTTAAAAGTATATTTTTAGAATTAGTATATACTTATGGAGAGCTGTTTTCAGCTTTTCAATGGTATAGAAGACTATCTAGAGTTATTAGAAATGGCACAGCACAAAGTTTGGGCTGGACCACATTCCTGAGGGCCCAGAGCGTACTTTGGACTGGGCTGCATTCTTTTGGGCCAGATTTATCTACAGTTAGTGTAGGTTTTTCTCCCTATTTTATAAACTGTATTTATTTTATTCATACAAAGTATTGTAGAATAGGTCATGCTAACGTCAGGGAATCATGTTTGTTCAAGCATGATCTATCATAATATTTTCAGGTTTAATAAGAATACAGTTAACTTTAGAAATTTCATTGTCTCCATTTTCTACTATTGTGGTTTTGACCTTAGTACATTTACAACTTATATTTGGGTTTTATTTT
>NW_007161568.1:0-704 GCF_000164805.1 Carlito syrichta | reverse complement strand
GAGAGGCAGAGGCAGCTGGAGGGCAAATTCTTTAAGTCAAGTGCAAAGAAAGTCACCCAGGAAAGACCCAGCTCATGTTTCCAATGGCCACCTGAGGCCAGGGATTTGAGTGGACTGCAAGAGGGACACAGAATGCACTCTGAGAGCAGGCCACCCTTGTTTGGTGACTGCATCTGTGATACCCTCCAACTCTGTGGGGGTAGGGGTGCATAAAGGGTTGGCTAGAAGTTGGCACAAATGCCAGGGACCTGGTGGATGGCGTGTCCTGCTGAGCCAGCAATTCCACTTCTGCATGAATTCTGTAAGTCAGGATAAGGCCATGTATGCATGGAAAGGTGTACAAGGGTGTCCCCTGTACAACTTACAATGCTGTACTAAGCAAATGAGGATGTACAGCCACGCCAATCACTTAAGGACTGCTTGGTCAAGCTGCAGTCTCTTCTTCCCATAGACTCCACAGTGGTGAGAATGAATGAACCTAGGGTGCATACGGATGTGCCCCCAAAATATATGACTCAGCAAAGAGAAGGCAATCTGCAGGAGTCATGCTATCACTTCCAGAGAAACATCAGGAAGACTCAGAACAGCCCTACAGACTGCATATGGCTATCATCATCCGCTGGAACAGTGCAGAAGCTGTCACCCAGAAAAACAGATGCTGGACTCAGGAGAAAGGTTCTCTGTTAGAGGAAGGAAGGGGTTGG
>NW_007161567.1:0-706 GCF_000164805.1 Carlito syrichta | reverse complement strand
ATACTGGAATCACACATGGTGGCGCCCATGGTCCCGGCTACACAAGATGCAGTGGCCTCCATCCCAGGGCGTTCCTTTACATTGCTCCCACTGATAGAATGTGTGATTCCTGGCCGGGCACTGTGGCTCACGGCCATCAGCCCTGTGCCCTTGAACACCGAGCTGGGAGGCTGCCTGAGCCCAAAGTTCGGAGATGAGCCTGGGATACATTGACAGACATAATCTCAATGAGAAGTTCCCAAAATTGGTCTTTCGTGGTGGCCCCAGGAGTCCTGGCTGCAAGGGGGCTGAAGTGGAAGGACCTCTTCCATCCCACTGTTCGAGGCCCCAGGAGCTACGATTGTGCTGCTGCACCTTACCAGGCCAACGGAAACTCTGGTGGCAAAAAAGACACAACCCACGTGTATCACGACTGTCATCCACAGCCCCCCAGTGAGTGGTTCACGTGGTCAGAGGACAATGGAGTGATTGGAAGAGGAAGGGGCCCTCCCCCCACTCGAATTTGGAAGATCAGGTGACCAGAACCTGGGCTGGCCACAGTGTTCTGGGCCGCTTTGATCATTCTGTGTCTGACGACCATCTTTAATTGGGGTATCTGTTCCATAAGTTCATACTCGTCGTTGCCATGGAGCATGAGTGTGGAGTGTGGAGGTATGCCTTCTGTGATGCATGACCAAAGGCACGGGATGGACTTGACCAGTGGCCA
>NW_007161566.1:0-801 GCF_000164805.1 Carlito syrichta | reverse complement strand
GAAATGAAAGGCCTGCACCACCAAGCTCAGCTCAAAATTTGGCTTCTTGTAGAGTTGAGATCTCGCATGGTACCAGGCTGGTTTAAAGCTGGGGCTCACGCTATCCTCTCGCCTTGGCCAGCCAGAGCACTGGGATGACAGGCGTGGACCCCCATGATCAGCCTCCACACCCTTCTCAGGGCCCCACCATGAGGCCCACTTCATCTGATGACCTGTGACCCCCAAGAGCACAACCAGAGTTGCCTGCCAAGACCTCCTGTGTGGGAGGATGTGGCGCATGGGCATGTCTCCACTGGGGCACCGTCCCCTTTTCCTGCCTTGTTCCCTAGGGTGAACCTACTCACTCCTCCTAGGGGTTGCCTTGGGGAAAGGAAGGGCTTGACTCTCAAAACTTCAGGGAATGGGGACAACTGGGCGATTCACGCCTGTCTCCTCGGGACTCAGGAGGCCGAGTCAGGGAGATGGCCGAAGCCCAGGAGCTCCAGATCAGACTGGACACCATAGCAAGCCCACACCTTCAACCCAAGAAAATTCCAGAAAACCTTGGGTGAGGGCAGGCCCCGGGGGGAGGATCGCCTCTGATTCAGCGTTCAAGACCATGCAGGAGACCAGAAAAACCATCAAATGGAAAGCCTGTGATAGCAGCAGTTTGGTATGCCCAGGCGGAAAGGATGGCCCGAGTTGGGTGGCTTGAGAGCAGCTTAGGTAACCTAGTGAGGAAAGAAAAGAAAGAAAGAAAGAAAGAAAGAAAGTAATGTAGGAATGTAGTAAGGAAGGAGGGAAGAAAGGAAAGAAAGAAAG
>NW_007161565.1:0-833 GCF_000164805.1 Carlito syrichta | reverse complement strand
CATTGATCTATATGCCTGTTCCTGTACCAATACAAGCTGTTTTGATGATGTAGCTTTATAGTAAAGTTTGAAATCTGGTATTGTGATACCACCTGCTTTGTTTTTTTTGCTGAGGATTGTTCTGGCTATTCTTGGATGTTTGTGTTTCCATATGAATTCCTGTGTTGTTTTTTCTAGGTCTGAGAAGAATGTTGTTGGTAATTTAATGGGTATTGCATTGAATTTGTAGATTGCCTTAGGTAAGATGGACATCTTCACAATGCTGATTCTTCCGATCCATGAGTATGGGATATTTTTCCACTTGTTCATGTCGGCTTTGATTTCTTTGAGCAGTGTTTTGTAATTTTCATTGTAAAGGTCTTTCACGTCTCTGGTTAGGAAGATGCCAAGGTATTTCATTTTTTTTGTGGCTATTGTGAATGGAACTGTGTTTTTTATTTGGGTTTCTGTTTCTTTATTATTGGTGTAGAGAAATGCGATTGTCTTTTGTACATTTATTTTGTATCCTGAGACTTTGCCAAAGGCTTTTATCAATGTAAGGAGACCTTTGACAGATTCTCTTAGGTTTTCAAAGTACACCATCATATCATCTGCATAGAGAGATAACTTGACTTCCTCTTTTCCTATTTGAATACCTCTGATTGCCTCATCTTCTCTGATTGCTTTAGCCAGGACTTCCAATACTATGTTGAACAGGAGGGGAGAGAGTGGGCATCCTTGTCTAGTTCCAGTTTTCAGGGGAATTGGTTCCAATTTTTGTCCATTTAGGAGTATGCTGGCTGTGGGTTTCTCGTAGATGGCTTTTACTATTTTGAGGTATGTTCCCCGTATGC
>NW_007161564.1:0-817 GCF_000164805.1 Carlito syrichta | reverse complement strand
CCAGATTCTCTTGGGTTTTCAAGGTACACCATCATGTCATCTGCATAGAGAGATAACTTGACTTCCTTTTTCCTATTGAATACCTCTGATTGCCTCCTCTTCTCTGATTGCTTTAGCCAGGACTTCCAATACTATGTTGAACAGGAGGGGAGAGAGTGGGCATCCTTGTCTAGTTCCAGTTTTCAGGGGAATTGGTTCCAATTTTTGTCCATTTAGGAGTATGCTGGCTGTGGGTTTCTCGTAGATGGCTTTTACTATTTTGAGGTATGTTCCCCGTATGCCTAGATGTTCATGGGTTTTTATCAAGAAGGGGTGCTGGATTTTATCAAAAGCTTTTTCTGCATCTAGTGATATGATCATGTGGTTTTTGTTTTGACATCTGTTGATGTATTTAATTACATTTATGGTTTTACGAATATTGAACCAGCCTTGCATGCCAGGAATGAAGCCTACTTGGTCATGATGGATGATTTTTGAGATGTATTGCTGAATCCGGTTTGCTAGGATCTTGTTGAGAATTTTAGCATCTGTGTTCATCAAAGATATTGGCCTGTAGTTCTCTTTCTTTGTTGGATCTTTACCTGGTTTGGGTATCAATGTGATGTTGGCTTCGTAAAATGATTTGGGGAGAGTTCCATCTTTTTCAATCGCCTGGAATACCTTCAGTAGGATTGGTATCAGCTCCTCCTTAAATGTCTTGTAGAATTCTGCTGGAAAGCCATCTGGACCAGGGCTTTTTTTTGTAGGAAGTTTTCTTATTACGTGGTCGATTTCCTTGATTGTTATTGGTTTAATTAGGGTCTCAATTTCTTCTTGT
>NW_007161563.1:0-322 GCF_000164805.1 Carlito syrichta | reverse complement strand
ATAGTAGTCTCTGATGATCTTTTGTATTTCTTCAGGGTCAGATGTGACTTCATCTTTTGTGTTTCTGATTGTGCTTATTTGGGTTTTTTCTGTCTTTTTCTTGGTCAGTCTAGCTAGGGGACCATCGACCTTGTTTATCCTTTTGAAGAACCAGCTTATTGTTTCACTGATTTTTTGTATTATCTTTTTTGTCTTCTATGTCCTGGATGTAGGCTTTTATTTTAGTGATCTGGATTCTTCTGCTGAAATTAGGGTTTTGTGATCTTGCTTTTCCAACTTCCTTAGGTGGCTTGTTAGGCTGTTAATTTGTGCTCCTTCCATT
>NW_007161562.1:0-804 GCF_000164805.1 Carlito syrichta | reverse complement strand
AGGGAGAATTAAAATACTCCCCAATCATTCAATCCCTAAAGAGTTTATACCACCTTCAGACCAGCTCTACAAGAAACACTTAAGATACTATTAAACACAGAAGAAAAAAAAAAGAACAACAATGCCCTTCCCAAGAATGCAGCAAGAAAACTGAAAACACACATAAATCAACTCAAAAATCAAAAGAAAGAGAACAAACAAATAAACAAATAGCAGCAGCAAAAACAAACTCTATAAGAACCTCATGACAGGGATAAACTCTCATTAATAATTAGCCTGAATGTGAATGGACTAAATGCACCACTGAAAAGGCACAGAATGGGAAACTGGATAAAATATCATTATGCAACAATATGTTGTCTCCAAGAGACACATCTCACCATAAAGGACACTCACAGACTCAACGTAAGAGGATGGAAAACAAATTTTCAAACAAACAGAACACAAAAGAAAGCAGGACTTGTGATCTTAA
Source organism: Carlito syrichta (assembly GCF_000164805.1). Lineage (NCBI taxonomy): Eukaryota > Metazoa > Chordata > Mammalia > Primates > Tarsiidae > Carlito > Carlito syrichta. The sequence goes on along the minus strand of NW_007161562.1, from coordinate 332 downwards.
TATCAGACAAAAAACCATTTAAGCTATCAAAAATTTAAAAAGATACAGAAGATCACTACATAAAAGGTTCAATCCATTAACAAGAAATATCCATCCTAAACATATATGTACCCAATATAGGAGCATCAACTTTGAAAAACAGCTTTTAGGTAAACTTAAAAAAGATATTGACTCTAATGCTATCATAGCTGGGGACTTAAATACCCCATTAACAACACTAGAGAGATCATTGAGACAAAAGTCTACAAGAGATCTGGAACCTCAAGTGATGCTTGACCAATGTATTTAATTGATAACTACAGAACACTCCACCCCACAACCATGGAATATAC
>NW_007161561.1:0-2468 GCF_000164805.1 Carlito syrichta | reverse complement strand
GTTCTGCCCCAGTGTCTACTAAGAAATGAACTGGGGACCCCCAATAACTGCAGTTACCATAGGTTCGTGAGGCCCAAGGCAAAAGAGTCTTGGCCCCTTCAGACTGAATCATTTTCTGCCTCTCTGGCTGAGAGCATGACCAGAATGGGCTTAGGGTCTGGGTGTTCGTTTTTTTTGTGAAGGAGGATGATAGGGACAATCTTTGACCCAATGCCCAACTTCCTTGCAATAAGCACAGTTTTTTGTTTTGTTTTTTTTTTTTTTTGCTAACAATGTGTTCAGCTTTTTTACCCTTTTGGCCTTTTTGGTTATCAGACTTTTGGCATGGAGGCTTGGAACCGGTACCTGACCCTGAGCACCGTCACTAGGATTTTTGCCTGTCTTCTTGAGCCTTTGTCAGCCGCCTGTACTGCTTGTTTCTGTTTCTCAGCATCTCTTATTGTAAACTTTCTGAGTTACTTCAAGCAGCTGAGAAATTTTCATTCCTGAAAAGCCTTCTAACTTCTGTAATTTTTTTTCGAATATTGGTAGCCACCTGTGCCACAAATGCCAAATTGATGGCCCAAGCATTCTTGGCAGCAGAGAAGTCAAGAGGGGTGTAGGTTCAAAACGCCTCCTGGAAACGTTCAAAAAATGCCCCTGGGGACTCCTCAGTCCCTGGAGAACCTCAGTAGTTTTAAACAAATTAATGGGTTTTCAGGCTGCCCCCTTTAAACCTGCTAATAGAGCCCAGTGATATATATTCAGTGCTCTAGACCTTGCCAAGGTGTTACAGTTCCAATTTGGGCAAGTAGGATGAAAAACCCTGTACAGGATGAATGTCTTCATTTTCCTCCTGCATGCCCCCATTTGAGTCCAGAATGGACTTTCTAGCTTCAAATCCAATGTGCTCTTTCTCCTCAGCAGTAAACAGAGTGACCAAAAGTTCTTGACAATCAACCCATGTGGGAAAATAGGTATGCATAACAGATTCCATTAACAAAATACATGCCTGTGACTTAGCAGAGAAAGAAGGGTTTTGGTACTTCCAATTGTATAAATCAGAAGAGAAAGGGGTATACATCATAAATACTCCTCCCACCCTATCCCCCAATGCTGATGGAACCTCCTGGAGGGGAAGGATTGGAACTGGTTAAGCATGGGACCTAAGTCAAGCTGCCACAAGTGGAGAAGACACAAATGGGTTAGAACTGGAGGCAGCCTCAACCATACCTGATGATGGAGACAGCTGGGGACAATCAGGAACCATGGAGATAATAGTGGGTGAGGAAGTCTGAGGAGCATATGATGGAGGGTGAAAGTGGACTAGATCCTCAAGAGGATTCTCACTAGAGGGTGGTAAAATAGGATACAACATGCAGGAGGGAAGAGGAGCTGAACGCAGTGGGACCTTGGGTTCCTGGAGTAGTGGTGTAGATGGGGTGGTGTTACCATGAGGCTTAGACTGTTCTGGTCATTTATGAGAGGAAATGACCAGAACTTGACTAGGAGTTTCAAGAGAACATGCCATTGACATCCCTTACATAGACCAAACTTAGCCACTGGTCTATGTAAGGGAACTGATTCAGATGACTAGGTTTTCCTGTGACCATTCTCCCAACATCCTCAGTGATGTTAACATCCAGAGACCTTGTAGAAGGCCTGCCAATGTAAAAAGCAGGCCAGTTTATCTGACAGAGAGTTCAGAATCTGCCTTTAATAAGGCAGATGTCATAATCCTCAGCAAAGACAACAGAAAAGTTCTTTAACATACAGTTTAAAGGACTGACTTGTTTCGAGCTCTCGGAACCCATGACACACAACAAACAAGTAAACAGACAAAAATTAAAACATGATTACAGATCCCTGGAACACCTCAGGGCAGAGAACAGGGACTCTATTCAGCCAACGTCTTGGCCTAGTGAATAGTGTCCAAAGGGTGACTTCCTCAGGCCATAACTCCCTTGACCAGAAATAAAAACAGAAAAACTGTGGCACCAGGTGAGCAAACTAGAAACCAAAATACTCTTACCTCCTAGGAGACAGCAGATGGACTCTGGTTCCTTTAAGGTGTAGCTGCCAGCAGTCATTCCAACCCTCTCAGAGACAAGTGAGAGGCTAAGGGGTCCTGAGAATTTCAGGTGGTACCTCCCCAGCACCTCTCCTCACAGCCTGGGAGGACCAGAGTGAAGCAGCTGCTTGTGCTGACAGACAAGAATATCTTGAGGGGGCCTCCAAATAATATGACTGAATAGTGAGAAAGAGACACACCAGTGCAGGGGCCCACTCCGCAAGGGTCGTGAGATGTCCTGAAGGAGAGACGGATAGGCGAATGATGAAGATCATATACACGGACATCTGCTTCTTGAACAGATGACGATTTAATGCTAGTTAACACAGAGCTTTTATACCATTTGTGAAGAGGCAAGACAAAGAAAATTCTTTCACATACATATCTTTTAAAAGTTACCAGCTAGTGGTCTTAGTAA
>NW_007161560.1:0-731 GCF_000164805.1 Carlito syrichta | reverse complement strand
CAGGAATTTTCTCATCTTAGGCTCTTATGTTCTTCAGAGTCCTGTGATCGCCTCCCTTGTCCAGATGTCCTCATTACTTTTCTCTTATCTTGCAGTGCTTGTTTCTAAAGAGAACTCAAAAGAAGCCTTTAGTAATGTTTCCCAGGCCCCTCAAGGTTACTTTCTGGTTTAGCTGATCTGTCATAAAAGTGTCTGATTATTATATTATGAGTTCAGTGAAAACCTACTTTATAAATGTTAACTTAGAGTTTTAACTATAGAATTAAATAAAAACCTTAACATTAATCTTTATCCTAAGTAGTGAAAACAGTGTTATAAATCACCTACATAACTCCTAGATAAGTGTTAGAACTTATAATGAATTCATATTGAACTTACTATAAACTTGTGCTTCTAAGAAACCTTATGTCTAAACAATAAACTGCATAATCCTAAATCAAATAAGGAGTGGATATACTTATATCATTTGTTACTTAAACAATATCTAGTAACTTATAACCAAGTGAAAGAAAGCACTCTTGATGTGCTTCAGAGTTTAACCTTGCATATGTTAGAAAAGACCAAGTGGCATAGTGGGAAAATGTAAAAATTAAACATGACATTTCCAGGTTGGCTGTGATTCTTCGCATAAATATGCCATCTTCTTCTTCCATGACTGCACAGAATGTCTTCAGCTGTATCAACAGCAAAGATGGAAGACAGATGGCCCTCAGCTGCCCAGACTCGCTTTG
>NW_007161559.1:0-12723 GCF_000164805.1 Carlito syrichta | reverse complement strand
AAGAATTCAGACACCCAGAGACTCCAGGCTTTTGAGATACACATCTTTTTTTCTACAGGTACCAGATCTGGAAGATTTACTTTAAACTGGATTGGATTTCAGTTAGGTGTCCAATTTTGGACAGCTAAAACTTGTCCTGAAGTAAAGGAACTTAGAGTAAAAGTATAAGTAGTATGATAAGCTGAACCCAAAGGGGTGCTTGCTAGAATAAAGCAGAGTAAACTTATTTTAAGCATAATAGAGCAATAACACATTCAGTACATGAGAGATAAAACAGTGCTAACAGAACTTTCTTGCCACATGACCATTCTGCAGGAGCTGCAGTAAGCAGTGCTGCTCCATATCCTAGAACAATTGGGATAACAAAAAGGAAAGGCAAGGGATGAGTGCAATGTATTCAGATAACCAGTTATGGTTAAAGTTTCACAGTTTCTGCTGTGTTGGCAGGTCAGGTAATGTAGGATGATGGGCTCGGAGGGTGATCTTGAGGGTTATTAGGATGTTGGTTCACAGTCCAGTTGTTGTTTGGGCAGAAGGTCATGTCAGCATCCCAGCCGCAGGCTTAGCTGAGCCAGCCTTTGGTGTCCGTAGCTTTCTTGACTTGAGAATGATGAATTCAGGTTGGTATTTCGCCAACTTTGAGTAACATTGGAGTGGTTAGGATGACTTCATTTGGTTCTTTCCAGAAGGGGGTCAGTCTTTCTTTCTGGCACTTTTTGACACAGCTCAAATTTCCAGGCTGGAATGGATGACATGGTGTGGAGGTTGGAGTTGGCAGTACAGCACAGATATTGGTGTGGACAAGGTCCTGCACCCACTGTAAAGAATGGTGATACTTTAACAGAGATTGATTAGTAATGTTTTTAAGAATAGGATCCTATAAATGGGGTAACAGAGTAGGGGGTCTTCCAAACATGATTTCATAGGGAGTAAACCCAGCCTTGTACAGGGTATATCTAGCTTGAAGGAGAGCTAAAGGTAAGAGAGCTATCTACTTTTCACTGGTTTTTATTATTAATTTAGATAAAGTATTTTTAGAGTCTAGTTTATGCACTCTACCTGTCCAGAGATTTGTTGTTGGTAAGCACAATGCAGTTTTCATCTGATATCTAGTGCTTTACTAACCAGCAGTACTATGGACGAGGTGAAGGCAGGACCATTGTCTGAGCCAATAGAATGAGGAAGCCCATAGCTAGGAATTATTTTATTTAGCAAGTATTTTGCAATCATAAAGGCAGTTTCATTTCTTGTGGCAAATGCTTCTACCCATCCCGAAAAATTATCTACTAACACCAGTAAATAATTGTATTCTGCATGTGGAGGTTTTATTTCAGTAAAGTCTACTTCCCATTGTTCACCAGGGATTAATCCTTGCACCCTGATTCCTGGAAGGAGTTTTGACCCTCAATTGTGTTTGACATGGGCACAAGCAGGACACATTAAAGTTGCTGAGTTAGCTTGGTTTTTTAAGTCGTTGATAATATAAAAACAGTTTAGCAGATCAGCTATTTTGCTTCCTCCTAGGCGGGTGGTAGAATGGAGTTGTTTTATTAGTTTTCCTGCAAGAACTTCAGGTAGAACAATTCTGGAGTCTTTAAACCACCAGCTATCAGGTTTTTTGTAAACTCCTGCCAGCTCTGCAGCCTCTTCTTCTCTGTGTGTATATCCTGGCCACCGTGGGAGAGAAGGGACTGGAAAAGTTTTTGCTGGTAAAATAGGGGCTTAATTGGGAGTTCTGCAGCTTCCCAAGCTGCCCAGTCTGCCAGGCTGTTTTCAATTTCTTCTAGAGTGTCAGATTTTTGGTGACCTTTACAATGAATAACAGCTACATCTTTAGGGAGCCAAATGGCTTCTAAGAGGGCTAATACTTTTTCCTTGTTTTTGATAGTCTTACCTGCTGCGGTGAGAAGGCCACATTCTTTGTGGATTATGGCATGTACATGAAGTGTGTAGCACTCATATCAGCTGTCAGTGAAGATGTTTACTCATTTTTTTGCTCCCCAGCACAGGGCCTGAGTTAGAGCAATTAACTCAGCCTTTTGGGAAGAAGTACCCTGTTGGTGCAGTGCCTGTGACCAGATTACATCATGAGTTGTAGGTACCACTGCACCAACCTTATGGACTCCATTTAGCACCAGGCTGCTACCATCTGTGAACAGGTCAGCATCAGCCTGGCATAAAGGAGTACCCTGAAGATTATGCTGGCTGGCCTAGGTGATGTTGAACACATCCTTGCAGTCATGCTCCAGCATCTCCAGATGGTCATCAGGCAACAGGGTTGCCAGGTTGAGGCATTGAGTAGGAGAGAAAATTAGTCTGGACTGGTCTAGTAGTAGGCTTTGATACTAGGTAATACCTGAGTTTGACATTCAATGGACAGAGGCTTCCTGGAGCAGAGTCTCAACAGTATGGGGAGTTAAAGCCAGGTTTTGGCCAAAAGTTAACTTATCTGTTTCTTTAACCAGCAAAGCTGTGGCCACAATAGCTTGAAGACAAGAGGGCCAGTCAGAAGCTACAAGAAATTGCCAAAGGGGCCCAGTCTCTTTGACAAATAAGCCACTGGTCTTTTCCATGGCCCTAGGGTCTGAGTGAGGACCCCTTTTGCAATTTCTTGTTCATGAATGAACAAGTAGAAAGGTTTGGTAACATCTGGAAGGGCTAGGGCTAGGGCTTGAGTTAGAGCTGCTTTTACCTGCTGGAATGCTTATTCCTTAGCAGCAGTTCAATTTAGGGGTAGATCCCCTGCTGTGACCAAATACAAGGGTTTGGTAATTTCAATAGATCCTGGGATCCATAGCTGGCAATACACTGCTGCCCCCGAGGAATTCCTGTACCTGTTTCTTGGTGGTTGGTGTGGGAATTTGGAGAAAGGCTTTTTTCTGCGCTGAGGTTAGGGCTCTCTTGTCCTCATGCAGCTGGTATTCAAGATATGAAAATTTTGCAGAACAAAGCTGTGCTTTCTTTGATGATGCTCAATAGCCCAGGTCCTGGAGAAGTTGTAACAAAGCTTTAGTACCTTTAAACAGGTGTCCAAGTCTGCAGCCACAAGTAGGAGGTCATCCAAGTATTGAAGTACATCAAAGTACATTCATGGTGTTGGTCATGGAACCTGACAAATCCTGTCTCAAGACCTCCTTGAAGAGGGTTGTGGTGTTCTTGAAGCCTTGTGGTAGTCACATCCAAGTTAACTGACTGGTGTCTCCTGTCTGGATCTGTCCACACATAAGCAAAGCAGGTTGGCTGACAGGAGATAGGGGAATAGAGAAAAAAGCATCCTTTAGGTCTAGCACAGCATATGTATGATTTTGAAGGACAAGTGAACTGAGTAAAGTGTATGGGTTAGGAACAGTTGGATGAATAGTTTTTATCTGCTTGTTGACTTCTCTTAAATCTGGAACTGGTTGGTAGTCAGAATTTCCCAGATTCTGAACTGGCAGGAAAGGTGTGTTCCATGTTGACTTGCATGGAGTCAGAATGTTGACAGCTAAGAGTCTTTTTATGTGAGGAGCAATTCCTTTCTGGGCCTGAAAACTTACAGGGTACTGGCAGATGTGGACAGGAATAGCTGATGCCAGTAAACTTACCACCACTGGAGGGTGATTTTTGCCAATCCTGGTGGGTTGGTCTCTGCCCAGACAGAAAGAAACTCCTGCTGGAATTGGAGAAGTAAGCTTGATGGAACACTTTTAGTGGTAGACTTTGGAGCAGTTAAAAGATAATCTTCAGAAAGTGGAACAGTTAAGAGTATTTGTTATGTAATAGGAATAAATATTTCAGTCTTGTCGGGTGAAAACACAATGGTTGCTCTTAGTTTCTGTAACAGATTTTAACACAGAGGGACTGGACACCCAGGAGCTACTAAAAATGAGTGCATTACCTGCTTTTGTCCCAAGTCAACTGTCTGATTAGAAGTGAATTTGCAATTGGTAATCATTCCTGTTGTTCCTTGTATTAAAAGTTGATTTTTAGACATAGGTCCTAATGGTGACTTTAGGATTGAATGTTCTGCCCCAGTGTCTACTAAGAAATGAACTGGGGACCCCCAATAACTGCAGTTACCATAGGTTCGTGAGGCCCAAGGCAAAAGAGTCTTGGCCCCTTCAGACTGAATCATTTTCTGCCTCTCTGGCTGAGAGCATGACCAGAATGGGCTTAGGGTCTGGGTGTTCGTTTTTTTTGTGAAGGAGGATGATAGGGACAATCTTTGACCCAATGCCCAACTTCCTTGCAATAAGCACAGTTTTTTGTTTTGTTTTTTTTTTGCTAACAATGTGTTCAGCTTTTTTACCCTTTTGGCCTTTTTGGTTATCAGACTTTTGGCATGGAGGCTTGGAACCAGTATCTGACCCTGAGCACCATCACTGGGATTCTTGCCTGTCTTCTTGAGCCTTTGTCAGCCGCCTGTACTGCTTGTTTCTGTTTCTCAGCATCTCTTATTGTAAACTTTCTGAGTTACTTCAAGCAGCTGAGAAATGTTCATTCCTGAAAAGCCTTCTAACTTCTGTAATTTTTTTTCGAATATCGGTAGCCGCCTGTGCCACAAATGCCAAATTGATGGCCCAAGCATTCTTGGCAGCAGAGAAGTCAAGAGAGGTGTAGGTTCAAAACGCCTCCTGGAAACGTTCAAAAAATGCCCCTGGGGACTCCTCAGGTCCCTGGAGAACCTCAGTAGTTTTAGACAAATTAATGGGTTTTCAGGCTGCCCCCTTTAAACCTGCTAATAGAGCCCAGTGATATATATTCAGTGCTCTAGACCTTGCCAAGGTGTTACAGTTCCAATTTGGGCAAGTAGGATGAAAAACCCTGTACAGGATGAATGTCTTCATTTTCCTCCTGCATGCCCCCATTTGAGTCCAGAATGGACTTTCTAGCTTCAAATCCAATGTGCTCTTTCTCCTCAGCAGTAAACAGAGTGACCAAAAGTTCTTGACAATCAACCCATGTGGGAAAATAGGTATGCATAACAGATTCCATTAACAAAATACATGCCTGTGACTTAGCAGAGAAAGAAGGGTTTTGGTACTTCCAATTGTATAAATCAGAAGAGAAAGGGGTATACATCATAAATACTCCTCCCACCCTATCCCCCAATGCTGATGGAACCTCCTGGAGGGGAAGGATTGGAACTGGTTAAGCATGGGACCTAAGTCAAGCTGCCACAAGTGGAGAAGACACAAATGGGTTAGAACTGGAGGCAGCCTCAACCATACCTGATGATGGAGACAGCTGGGGACAATCAGGAACCATGGAGATAATAGTGGGTGAGGAAGTCTGAGGAGCATATGATGGAGGGTGAAAGTGGACTAGATACTCAAGAGGATTCTCACTAGAGGGTGGTAAAATAGGATACAACATGCAGGAGGGAAGAGGAGCTGAACGCAGTGGGACCTTGGGTTCCTGGAGTAGTGGTGTAGATGGGGTGGTGTTACCATGAGGCTGAGACTGTTCTGGTCATTTATGAGAGGAAATGACCAGAACTTGACTAGGAGTTTCAAGAGAACATGCCATTAACATCCCTTACATAGACCAAACTTAGCCACTGGTCTATGTAAGGGAACTGTTTCAGATGACTAGGTTTTCCTGTGACCATTCTCCCAACATCCTCAGTGATGTTAACATCCAGAGACCTTGTAGAAGGCCTGCCAATGTAAAAAGCAAGGCAGTTTATCTGACAGAGAGTTCAGAATCTGCCTTTAATAAGGCAGATGTCATAATCTTCAGCAAAGACAACAGAAAAGTTCTTTAACATACAGTTTAAAGGACTGACTTGTTTTGAGCTCTCGGAACCCATGACACACAACAAACAAGTAAACAGACAAAAATTAAAACATGATTACAGATCCCTGGAACACATCAGGGCAGAGAACAGGGACTCTATTCAGCCAACGTCTTGGCCTAGTGAATAGTGTCCAAAGGGTGACTTCCTCAGGCCATGACTCCCTTGACCAGAAATAAAAACAGGAAAAACTGTGGCACCAGGTGAGCAAACTAGAAACCAAAATACTCTTACCTCCTAGGAGATAGCAGATGGACTCTGGTTCCTTTAGGGTGTAGCAGCCAGCAGTCATTCCAACCCTTTCAGAGACAAGTGAGAGGCTAAGGGGTCCTGAGAATTTTAGGTGGTACCTCCCCAGCACCTCTCCTCACAGCCTGGGAGGACCAGAGTGAAGCAGCTGCTTGTGCTGACAGACAAGAATATCTTGAGGGGGCCTCCAAATAATATGACTGAATAGTGAGAAAGAGACACACCAGTGCAGGGGCCCGCTCTGCAAGGGTCGTGAGATGTCCTGAAAGAGAGACGGATAGGCGAATGACGAAGATCATATACACGGACATCTGCTTCTTGAACAGATGACGATTTAATGCCAGTTAACACAGAGCTTTTATACCGTTTGTGAAGAGGCAAGACAAAGAAAATTCTTTCACATACATATCTTTTAAAAGTTACCAGCTAGTGGTCTTAGTAGCGAACAAACCAAGATTCCCATAGGCTTTAGTAGCGAACAAACCAAGATTCCCATAGGCTTTTAGACAACATCTTATTCACAAAGCCAACAATGATACTTTCAGTCCAATGTCCCAAATTACAAATGTTTCAAGAAAGTTTCTTTAAGTGTATATTTCTTTATGTGTCAGGAATTTTCTCATCTTAGGCTCTTATGTTCTTCAGAGTCCTGTGATCGCCTCCCTTGTCCAGATGTCCTCATTACTTTTCTCTTATCTTGCAGTGCTTGTTTCTAAAGAGAACTCAAAAGAAGCCTTTAGTAATGTTTCCCAGGCCCCTCAAGGTTACTTTCTGTTTTAGCTGATCTGTCATAAAAGTGTCTGATTATTATATTATGAGTTCAGTGAAAACCTACTTTATAAATGTTAACTTAGAGTTTTAACTATAGAATTAAATAAAAACCTTAACATTAATCTTTATCCTAAGTAGTGAAAACAGTGTTATAAATCACCTACATAACTCCTAGATAAGTGTTAGAACTTATAATGAATTCATATTGAACTTACTATAAACTTGTGCTTCTAAGAAACCTTATGTCTAAACAATAAACTGCATAATCCTAAATCAAATAAGGAGTGGATATACTTATATCATTTGTTACTTAAACAATATCTAGTAACTTATAACCAAGTGAAAGAAAGCACTCTTGATGTGCTTCAGAGTTTAACCTTGCATATGTTAGAAAAGACCAAGTGGCATAGTGGGAAAATGTAAAAATGAACCATGACATTTCCAGGTTGGCTGTGATTCTTCGCATAAACATGCCATCTTCTTCTTCCATGACTGCACAGAATGTCTTCAGCTGTATCAACAGCAAAGATGGAAGACAGAAGGGCCTCAGCTGCCCAGACTCGCTTTGTGGCCGCAGGTCCTCAGCACACCTGGACTTTGTCAATCAGGCGGGCCTCCAAGGCTGGCTCCCAACACACCAGCAAATCAAGTTTAGTTAATTATGAGTTCATTATTAGTGTGCAGATTAAGAGCAGGCAAATGCCAGAAAAACTCTTGACAAACTACTGCAGTTTGTGATAAGATTTTATAGGCAAAATTTTCGTATTGGCTACATAGCAACTTAGTGACCATAGCAACTATTAACTAACAACTTGGCAATGAAAATGGGAATCTTTGATTGTTAGAAAGTTTTGATTAATTTCATGTCCCAGATATAACCAGTGCCCAGAAAGTCCCTGGAGTTCTTCCAACAAGATACAGTGTAAGGCAGCTACATAGAGACAAGGTAGAAGAATCATTACACAAAAGAGTCACCTTGGTTAGGGCACTAACAAAATATAAGAACAAAATATGAAATGTAACAATGGGGCTTTGCAAAACACAACATTTAATTTCAGGTAACAAAGCATGCAATTACATGGAACTTTTGGCTAGGTGATTTTGTAACAATCAGCAGGAAACGGTCAGCACTACCTGCCGAAAGGGGACAAAGTTGAAGGTCTGTGGTCATGGGAACATTGCTGTAATCACATGTAGGCACTGAGGTGTGATTATTAGGTGTGGCAGGCAACCAAAATGGAATCTTTAAACAAAATGATGTAAGCTGGTTAACACTACTATTTTGATAGCAATTTAATTTTATTAACTGATTTAGCTCATTTCAGTATGTATACAAAATGTAATATTATGTAGCCATAAAGAAGAACAAACAGATGAACTTTGCAGCAACGTTGATGAATTTAGAGTCTATCATTCTAGGTGATTTATCACAGAAACAAAGAATGGAGTACCACATGTTCTCACTCATAAGTGGATCCTTAGCAATCTACCAAAATACTATAAAAAAGGAATTGGCAGTAGCAGGATACTGCCTGGGTGTGGTAGGGGTGGGGACAACTTCAAGAAGGGGACCTAATCTCTAACCAGGCAAAGTGGGGACCAAAGATAGCCCAAACTTTACCTGTATAATAATCACTTGTATACCTAATTTTGAATTGCACCCTACATCGCTAAAATAAAGAACAAAACAATAAAATAAAAAATAAAAAAAAACTTGGGAAAGATAAAATAGGGAAAGAGAATAGAAAGTTAGGGGTTATAAGGTGCCGGATATTCTGTGGCAAGGAAGTTTGGGACTGTCTGATTAAGCATCAGTCAACAGGAACTGAGATGGGGGAGAATATAAAAAGTTAAGAAGAGAGCCGGGCTCGGTGGCTCAGCCTGTCATCCCGCGCCTTTGGGAGACTGAGGTGAGTGGACTGCCTGAGCCCGCGGGTTTGAGACCCGCCTGAGCAGCAAGACCTCATCTCTACAATAAATCAAAAAATTCACCGGGTGTGGGAGCGCGCGCCTGTAATTCCAGTTACTTGGAAGGCTGAGGCGGAAGGATCGCCGGAGCCCAGCAGGTCGATGCTGCGGTGGTGGGGAGCGGCCACTGCACTCCTGTCTGGGTGATATGTGGACTCCAACTCAAAAAAAAAAGTTAAGAAGAAAGAATATAAGAATGAAAGATATTGAGATTTTAATTGTTTATTTATCTATTTTTTCTTAAAGAGGTAGTTAGGGATAGAATGTTTAAGAGAACACAAAGATTTTAAATTAAAGCAGAAACAGCAATGAGTGGAAACCTAATCAGAGAAAGGAAAAATGATGATTTTAGCAGACGTTTAGATTAATGGACTAGGAAGGAAACTAAGGCTAGAATAAAGTATCAATAAGAAATATAGTCCATCAGAAGAGTAACATTCAACTTTTCTGAATTGCCTTTTTGAACACAAATTACAGTTGACATTTTTGTAAAAATATGAAACACTTTACAAGTTTGTGTGTCATTCATGAACAGAGGCCATGTTAATCTTTCTGTTCCAATTTAGTATATATCCTGCCAAAGTGAGACAACATTATGTATATATATTAGAAAAATATTTTAGAATTGATTCTTTCTGTAAACAGGAAATAATAAAAGTGGTTATGTCAGAAACTGGAGAACACTAAATTCATAGTGTTGTACTTCGTTCGATCTTTAAACTACATGGATGTTTCATCTATTACAAATAAATTGTTTTTTAAATTGTTGAATCCTAATTCGCATTAGAAGAACAAATTCCTTTATGTGATAAGTAGGTTTTACATAAAGTTTGCTTTTCATCTTTATAACTATTCTCTTTCATAAAAATGTACATACTAATGAACAATTAACTGCCTTTAGACATAAAATTCATAAAAAGATCTACCTAGCAATATAAAGTCACATCTCTGGAAATTCCACATATCTGTAAAACAATCTCTGGAGTTATTTAGGTTTTCCAACATTACAAATTGTGTTTGAATTGGATTCTAGCAGTAATGGTTGTTTTCAAATTTGGGAAATGACATTTTCCTGAATGTTAAATATGATTATGATCTAGATTTTGATGATAAATGTAAAACTTCCATGATACCTTTTAAGTGTTTATTTCAGCTTATGGGACTACATTAACTTTTGTTTTAATTTGGGGGTCTCACTCTGTCACCCAGGCTGAAGTGCAATGGCACACTCACGGCCACCCCAGCATTGACCTGCTGGGCTCTGGCAATCCTTCCACCTCAGTCTCAAGCAGCCAGAATTACAGGTGTGTACTATCATGCCTGACAAATGTTTTATTTATTGTAGAAAAAATGTCTCACCAAGTTGTCTGGGCTGGTCACTAACCCACGGACTCAGGCAATCCTCTCATCTTGGCCTCCCAAATTGCTGGGATTACAGACTGAGCCACCAAACCTGGCCTCTATTAACTTCAATATTAATTTGTCCTTGGATTAATATCTGTCACCTGCTGGGTAATATTCAGAGAAATATGAATGAGCATGATAGTAAAACTCCTTTACACTGACTTTTTGACTCTCTGCTTTGTGCCAGTTTTTACTGAAATATTTGTCTACATATATTATGGCTACCTGTACATTCATATTTACTGTATTTTGCTGCTTGCTACATACTTTCTACTAACGTGTGTCCTATCGATATGATCACCTTAAAAATTCATTATATATCACCTTCTGTTGTGAGCTGATTCTCGGTTCATCTATTTCCTTAATAGGTAGATAGTATTCAATTTTATAATACTGAAAATATAAATAACAACACTTCAGTCATTAGTAGCTTCCTATACTTTGATGCTTGCTACATATCCTGATTTTCATTAATATCCCCAGATTCTTTTTAGTTCTGTGAAGTTCTATACATTTTTCATAACTTTTCTTGGACTTTCCAGAACTTACTATATCTTCCTTTATATAAATCATATGTAATATATTACTTTTATTCATGTATGAGTAATGACCATTATTATTATAACAACCACTTTATAAATGAGGAAACTGAAGTTCAAAGTTTGAATTTTTAAAATTTCTTTCAAAAAACATTTCTTGAGAAACAAACTTTCAGCTAGTCACTTGAACCTAGGATTAGAATCCAGTCTTCAATTGGGTAAATAAAGACACTTTAGAGTCATTACCTAGCCTGGGCTAAATGTAAACTCTAGGAAATGGCATGTGATCTGCAGAAGCAAAATGAGACACTAACAATCACAATGGTAAAAGCCGCTATTATTGTCTAATGGACCAAAAAATGCCAATATTGAAAGTTCTATTTCTCCCAGTTTCTGATCCTTGCTCACAGCAGAGAACTGACATGGGAGTCATGTTCCGTAAGGTGGTAATGATACATTAAAGAGTTTAATATATCTTTTCTGAGCCTCAGTTTTCTCACTCATAAAAATAAGGAAAAAATTCTTTAGAACAAAAGTGTGTAAGGGAACCCTAATTCTAAATTGCTTCAATGGTAGGAAATACAAGTGAATCCTAGTACAGGCTTAGGGGAAAGATTAGGCAGGGATTATGGCCTACAGCCTGAAAACAAAGTATGAAAAAGAACACATTTGTGCCTGAGTTGCATGCAAAGTCAGTTTCTCAGAAAACCAAACTTCTCCAGTGTTTACAGTCATCATAAATGGTTTAACTTGGGGTACCTCAGTGAGTATTGGTGTTAGAAGCTTACTGATTAAAACAACCTAAATAATGCCATTTCTCAAATATAGTAGGAACTATATACTCTCATGGATTTTTCCATAATCATTTTGTTTCCTACAGGAAATTTCCAAATTCTATCTTCACTTGGAACTGAAAATTCCATACAGCCTTCTCTTCCTGTGGTAAGCAATGCAGGTTCCTTAACAGGAACTGTCTGCAACTCCTCCAGAGTCTGTGCTATAGCTAAAGACTCAGAATAGCTATTGACAATGGTCTCTGGCACCTCTTTCCAGTCACTCAGGGATAGTGCCTACCTATACAAATATGCTAGCACAACTATGCTGGTTGGGGTTGCTGCCCAGAGCCAGATCTACACTTCAACTGCCTCTTATTCAGGCAATTTTGAGTGGGATATCACAAGAAGCACTGAAGAGAATATATCTTCACTCAGTGACTTTACTATGAATGTCATGCACCAGAACACAGCTGATCTTTCCATGTCTATGACAGCCCAGTCCAACAAAACTTTGAATGCCAATGTCATTATCCCTCTGAATCCATCTATGTCTCCCAGCCTTGTTCATGGGATAACATCTCAAATTCCAAATCAGGGACACAGCCTGTCATTTCCCTATCAAGAAGGATGCCAGATCTATTACTACAATCAAGTCACAATGGGACCTCTACAGTATGAAAACTTTCCCACTACTTATAGTCCTGTGACTCTGTATCCTAACCAGGATATGACACCTCTATGCCTCAACCACAAATGATGATAGTCTTAAAAAAACTTTTAGTTCACAAATATTCAACTACCAGCCTCCACCTCTGGAATCTACTGTTCTATATTGCAGAATCCATCATAGAAACACATTTGCAAGGTGAGTATGAACAGTTATATGGGAGAGGAATAAACTCAGCACCCAGAAGAAGGTCAAATCTGAAGTTGACAAGTGGTGAGTTCACATATAGATAGAATAGAAGTCCCAGATTTCAACCACTACACTTGGTCTGTGCTCTCCATTTTCAGACTCAATACAAGAATATCCAAATATGTGGGAAGGTGGGCTACCATAATGGCCATGTATGCTACATGTAAGAGAAACTCAAAAGTGCACCAAGTTTTTTGGTCCTTTAGCTGATCAGTACCCCTGTGTCCCCACATTGCAATTAGGTTCCTTCACAAATTTATTGCTTTAGTCTCTTTAGAAAGCACTTTAGAATTCTTCTTGTGATAGGGACACTTTAATGCTCCT
>NW_007161558.1:0-4410 GCF_000164805.1 Carlito syrichta | reverse complement strand
CGGTGGCGGGGAGCGGCCACTGCACTCCCGTCTCGGTGATAGAGTGGACTCCAACTCAAAAAAAAAAAAGTTAAGAAGAAAGAATATAAGAATGAAAGATATTGAAATTTTAATTGTTTATTTATCTATTTTTTCTTAAAGAGGTAGTTAGGGATAGAATGTTTAAGAGAACACAAAGATTTTAAATTAAAGCAGAAACAGCAATGAGTGGAAACCTAATCAGAGAAAGGAAAAATGATGGTTTTAGCAGATGTTTAGATTAATGGACTAGGAAGGAAACTAAGGCTAGAATAAAGTATCAATAAGAAATGTAGTCCATCAGAAAAGTAACATTCAACTTTTCTGAATTGCCTTTTTGAACACAAATTACAGTTGACATTTTTGTAAAAATATGAAACACTTTACAAGTTTGTGTGTCATTCATGAACAGAGGCCATGTTAATCTTTCTGTTCCAATTTAGTATATATCCTGCCAAAGTGAGACAACATTATGTATATATATTAGAAAAATATTTTAGAATTGATTCTTTCTGTAAACAGGAAATAATAAAAGTGGTTATGTCGGAAACTGGAGAACACTAAATTCATAGTGTTGTACTTCGTTCGATCTTTAAACTACATGGATGTTTCATCTATTACAAATAAATTGTTTTTTAAATTGTTGAATCCTAATTCGCATTAGAAGAACAAATTCCTTTATGTGATAAGTAGGTTTTACATAAAGTTTGCTTTTCATCTTTATAACTATTCTCTTTCATAAAAATGTACATACTAATGAACAATTAACTGCCTTTAGACATAAAATTCATAAAAAGATCTACCTAGCAATATAAAGTCACATCTCTGGAAATTCCACATATCTGTAAAACAATCTCTGGAGTTATTTAGGTTTTCCAACATTACAAATTGTGTTTGAATTGGATTCTAGCAGTAATGGTTGTTTTCAAATTTGGGAAATGACATTTTCCTGAATGTTAAATATGATTATGATCTAGATTTTGATGATAAATGTAAAACTTCCATGATACCTTTTAAGTGTTTATTTCAGCTTATGGGACTACATTAACTTTTGTTTTAATTTGGGGGTCTCACTCTGTCACCCAGGCTGAAGTGCAATGGCACACTCACGGCCACCCCAGCATTGACCTGCTGGGCTCTGGCAATCCTTCCACCTCAGTCTCAAGCAGCCAGAATTACAGGTGTGTACTATCATGCCTGACAAATGCTTTATTTATTGTAGAAAAAATGTCTCACCAAGTTGTCTGGTCTGGTCACTAACCCACGGACTCAGGCAGTCCTCTCATCTTGGCCTCCCAAATTGCTGGATTACAGACTGAGCCACCAAACCTGGCCTCTATTAACTTCAATATTAATTTGTCCTTGGATTAATATCTGTCACCTGCTGGGTAATATTCAGAGAAATATGAATGAGCATGATAGTAAAACTCCTTTACACTGACTTTTTGACTCTCTGCTTTGTGCCAGTTTTTACTGAAATATTTGTCTACATATATTATGGCTACCTGTACATTCATATTTACTGTATTTTGCTGCTTGCTACATACTTTCTACTAACGTGTGTCCTATCGATATGATCACCTTAAAAATTCATTATATATCACCTTCTGTTGTGAGCTGATTCTCGGTTCATCTATTTCCTTAATAGGTAGATAGTATTTGATTTTATAATACTGGAAATATAAATAACAACACTTCAGTCATTAGTAGCTTCCTATACTTTGATGCTTGCTACATATCCTGATTTTCATTAATATCCCCAGATTCTTTTTAGTTCTGTGAAGTTCTATACATTTTTCATAACTTTTCTTGGACTTTCCAGAACTTACTATATCTTCCTTTATATAAATCATATGTAATATATTACTTTTATTCATGTATGAGTAATGACCATTATTATTATAACAACCACTTTATAAATGAGGAAACTGAAGTTCAAAGTTTGAATTTTTAAAATTTCTTTCAAAAAACATTTCTTGAGAAACAAACTTTCAGGTAGTCACTTGAACCTAGGATTAGAATCCAGTCTTCAATTGGGTAGATAAAGACACTTTAGAGTCATTACCTAGCCTGGGCTAAATGTAAACTCTAGGAAATGGCATGTGATCTGCAGAAGCAAAATGAGACACTAACAATCACAATGGTAAAAGCCGCTATTATTGTCTAATGGACCAAAAAATGCCAATATTGAAAGTTCTATTTCTCCCAGTTTCTGATCCTTGCTCACAGCAGAGAACTGACATGGGAGTCATGTTCCGTAAGGTGGTAATGATACATTAAAGAGTTTAATATATCTTTTCTGAGCCTCAGTTTTCTCACTCATAAAAATAAGGAAAAAATTCTTTAGAACAAAAGTGTGTAAGGGAACCCTAATTCTAAATTGCTTCAATGGTAGGAAATACAAGTGAATCCTAGTACAGGCTTAGGGGAAAGATTAGGCAGGGATTATGGCCTACAGCCTGAAAACAAAGTATGAAAAAGAACACATTTGTGCCTGAGTTGCATGCAAAGTCAGTTTCTCAGAAAACCAAACTTCTCCAGTGTTTACAGTCATCATAAATGGTTTAACTTGGGGTACCTCAGTGAGTATTGGTGTTAGAAGCTTACTGATTAAAACAACCTAAATAATGCCATTTCTCAAATATAGTAGGAACTATATACTCTCATGGATTTTTCCATAATCATTTTGTTTCCTACAGGAAATTTCCAAATTCTATCTTCACTTGGAACTGAAAATTCCATACAGCCTTCTCTTCCTGTGGTAAGCAATGCAGGTTCCTTAACAGGAACTGTCTGCAACTCCTCCAGAGTCTGTGCTATAGCTAAAGACTCAGAATAGCTATTGACAATGGTCTCTGGCACCTCTTTCCAGTCACTCAGGGATAGTGCCTACCTATACAAATATGCTAGCACAACTATGCTGGTTGGGGTTGCTGCCCAGAGCCAGATCTACACTTCAGCTGCCTCTTATTCAGGCAATTTTGAGTGGGATATCACAAGAAGCACTGAAGAGAATATATCTTCACTCAGTGACTTTACTATGAATGTCATGCACCAGAACACAGCTGATCTTTCCATGTCTATGACAGCCCAGTCCAACAAAACTTTGAATGCCAATGTCATTATCCCTCTGAATCCATCTATGTCTCCCAGCCTTGTTCATGGGATAACATCTCAAATTCCAAATCAGGGACACAGCCTGTCATTTCCCTATCAAGAAGGATGCCAGATCTATTACTACAATCAAGTCACAATGGGACCTCTACAGTATGAAAACTTTCCCACTACTTATAGTCCTGTGACTCTGTATCCTAACCAGGATATGACACCTCTATGCCTCAACCACAAATGATGATAGTCTTAAAAAAACTTTTAGTTCACAAATATTCAACTACCAGCCTCCACCTCTGGAATCTACTGTTCTATATTGCAGAATCCATCATAGAAACACATTTGCAAGATGAGTATGAACAGTTATATGGGAGAGGAATAAACTCAGCACCCAGAAGAAGGTCAAATCTGAAGTTGACAAGTGGTGAGTTCACATATAGATAGAATAGAAGTCCCAGATTTCAACCACTACACTTGGTCTGTGCTCTCCATTTTCAGACTCAATACAAGAATATCCAAATATGTGGGAAGGTGGGCTACCATAATGGCCATGTATGCTACATGTAAGAGAAACTCAAAAGTGCACCAAGCTTTTTGGTCCTTTAGCTGATCAGTACCCCTGTGTCCCCACATTGCAATTAGGTTCCTTCACAAATTTATTGCTTTAGTCTCTTTAGAAAGCACTTTAGAATTCTTCTTGTGATAGGGACACTTTAATGCTCCTTGACTTATGCCAGGTTTTAAGATCATGTTTTCAGAGATCCTGTCCAAAGCAAGAAGACTTAGAATCTGTTCTTGCTTATAGGTTTCATTAGGAAGAGTTTAACTCTCTGTCCTGGTCCATACTGTGAAATCTTATTCTCTCATGCAAGAGGATAAAATGAAAAGGACACTATATGAGAATGCTAGGTTTCATATAAAATTTTGTATTTTAACTTTAATTACTTTCACTTCCTTTTACTTACAACAACCATAAGAAATACAAAGAAAACTATGAACAATGACATTAAATGATAATTAAAATGAGATCAATCATTGCATATCTCCTAATACAGGGTCTTTTCCAAGGTACTTAAGATGAATTAATAACAAATGCTTGCCAATTGTTGCAAGGTTGCTGATTTCTGCATTGTTGTGTAGGCAGAGCATCCTGCTTACTAGGGACTGACTTCTTTCTTGATTTCCTTGTAGCAATGAAAACTTCCCTATAGGTGGAGACTTTTGTCTAATTCCAACCTTCAAGACTTACATTCAATCTGCCACAAACTCCAGAATTCTGCA
>NW_007161557.1:0-726 GCF_000164805.1 Carlito syrichta | reverse complement strand
AGGTACTTAAGATGAATTAATAACAAATGCTTGCCAATGGTTGCAAGGTTGCTGATTTCTGCATTATTGTGTAGGCAGAGCATCCTGCTTACTAGGGACTGACTTCTTTCTTGATTTCCTTGTAGTAATGAAAACTTCCCTATAGATGGAGACTTTTGTCTAATTCCAACCTTCAAGCCTTACATTCAATCTGCCACAAACTCCAGAATTCTGTAAGTCTTGAGATAGTTAAAGTATCCAAACACTTGATAGTAGCTGACCACCTAATCATGGGGACATTTCAGTGATAGACCACATCTAGAGTTTTACTAGTCTCTTGGCACT
Source organism: Carlito syrichta (assembly GCF_000164805.1). Lineage (NCBI taxonomy): Eukaryota > Metazoa > Chordata > Mammalia > Primates > Tarsiidae > Carlito > Carlito syrichta. The sequence continues at coordinate 402 of NW_007161557.1, read as the reverse complement.
GTCTCTAACTCCAAGTCATGAACAATCAGAGAATAAGAATGTGGATGAGATTAAAAGCAAGCTGTCAAAGACAACGAATGCCTACCAATTTCCAATAGATAACCAAAAATTTCTACTACTCTCTTTAGAATTTCCTGATATTTACCAGTTTCAGGTCTGCATTGAGTCTTTTGGCACATAGGAGCAGCCTGGTTCTGAAAATGCCAATACAGAAAAGAATGGACTGTGTCTTGAGACCAAAGGACACTAGAAAGTGGAATTGAGTCAGCTTTGCAAACATCACCACATTGGTAGAGGATATTCACCATTCCCAGTTCATCAATTCTTTAAAATATCTTGACCAATACACAAGTCTCACGGGAATCAAAGGCAAAGATACCAGAGTCATCCAGGAGAACCAGA
>NW_007161556.1:0-645 GCF_000164805.1 Carlito syrichta | reverse complement strand
TTTTTTTAGGGTGGTTAGTAGGGTATTATATCTCCAGTTATGATTGTGTGAGATTCAATATCCTCTTTAGGTTATTTAATAGTTGATTTGTAAAACTTGATACTTTTGTGTTGATGCATGTATGTTTAGGATGTTTAGGATGTATATGTCTGGCTGGTGGAATTAACCTTTTTTCATTATGTTGTATCACTCTGCATCCTTTTTTAGTTTTTGACAACTAAAAGGCTGTTTTATCTGATATCAGAATAGTTACTCCTGCCTTCTTCTGGTTTCTGTTTGCCCGAAAGTTCACTTGCCAGCCTCCAACTCTGAGTTTGTAGGTGTTCTTTGTAGTGAGATGAGGTTCCTTGAGGCAGCAGATTGTAGGCTCTTTTTTTTTTTGGAGTCTCACTCTGTCACCTATACTGGAGTGCAGTGGCCACTCCTGGCCACTGCAGCCTCAACCTGCTGGGCTTCAGTAATTCTTCCACCTCAGCCTTCCAAATAACAGAACTACAGGCATGCGCTACCACACCCAGCTAATTTTTTACTTATTGTAGAGATGAGGTCTCACCAAGTTGCCCAGGTGTGTGTCAAACACTCAGGCTCAGGCAATCCTCTCACCTCAGCCTCCCAAAACACTGGGATTACAGGCTGAGCCACTGA
>NW_007161555.1:0-4312 GCF_000164805.1 Carlito syrichta | reverse complement strand
ACCCTATAATATAACAAAGATAATAGTCTCCATATCACCCTGTAATACAGTGTGGATAACCCTATCATTCATCCTGTAACCTTATAAGGGCTCATCCTATCCATTGAATATTTGAGTAATGGATTCATTCACAGGTCAAGTAAAACTGAAAGTTGGTATTGTAAACCTGGATAATGCATACATACTACAGTCCCATTGGTTGGAAATGAGTGATTCTATTCTATAAACTAGCAACTGTCCTGCAAGTGGAATGTTGACTCCCAGGGCTGTTTGACAATGCCTACAGACAGTTTTTTATTGTCACAGCTGGGAGATGGTGCTACTGGCATCTAGTGGGTAGAAGCTATGAATGCTGCTTAATGTCCTCCAACCCACAAGGAAGACCCCACTACAAAGAATTGTATGTCCAAGAATGCCGATAGTATTGAGGCTGATAAGCACTGAAATAAATCTTTTTTTTTTTTTTTAGTCAGAGTCTCACTCTGCTGCCCAGGGGGTGGAGCACACCTGATGTCCCAGCTACTTGGGAGGCTGACCCTCAGATGGGAAAGGTCTGATCAGCCCGGGGATTTCAGAGGACCTTGTAGATGGTGAAGATACATTCTTCTCTAGGGCCAAGGAGTGCTCACTCCTTCACTTTGAAGACAGGATGACAGAATCAGTGGCCGATGAGGTCAGTCTTACCCCACCCACATGTGTCTTGGTGTTCTCCTCAGATTCCCTGTGACCGCTTAGCAATAGCTCCAAGTGCAGCTGCTAAGGGTTTCTACCCGAGACCCTCTCTGGGGGCGTGCCCTGGGGTGAATGTAGCTGCGTCACCCAGAGGTGGTCAGCCTCCCAAGTAGCTGGGACGTCAGGTGTACTCCACCACAGGCAGTTAATAAAATAAATCTTTTAACATGTCCCCAAGAAGTTGGCTGGTTCAGAAAATTCCAAAAGAAAGATGAAGAACAAGAACTATACAAAAGTATGAAACGTGCTAAATTGTCCAGAATTTCAACTTTGCTTCAACTCATGGAAGTAATTTAGAGAATTGGTTTTTTTCTATACTTTTGATTCACAGAAAGTTCGTCTTTGCAGCTATATGCTCAACAACGTATTTACAAATTCAGATTTGAAGGAATACTCGAGTCATTAATGTGGCTGGGGCAGTAGCATATCTTGTCATACTGAGTGAATGTATTAGCCTTACTGTACATCAGAGAGGTTTAGAAATTTTCCCAGAGTCACACCATGAGAAAGTGGCAGAGCCAGGACCCGAGCTCAGCTTCCTTTGGCTCCAGGGTCTGTATCTCTGCTGTTGCTTTACTGTCATAAACTGGGTTTTCTGGAAGCAGATCTTGGGATGGGTATTCTCATGAGTGACTTATTTAGGGAATGCTCTCAGGAGAAGCCTGCTCCACTGTGGGGGAAGTAAGATCTGGAGGAGGGAGCAGCCAGGATGTGGTTCCAGGTGAACCTGGTCTCAGACTAATCCCACAAGAAGCTCTGAAGTATAAACTGTACCACAGCATCTATCTGCCTTGAGATAAGGAGGGGGGATTTGCACCTATGGAAAAGTACTTGCTGGCCTGAGCCACTGGGGGGAGGGAGGACTCAGTCCAGGCACCTCTGGGTGAGGCAGCTGTGTTCACCCCAGGGCACGCCCCCAGAGAGGGTCTCAGGTAGAAGCCCTTAGCAGTTGCACTTGGAGCTGTTGCTAAGTGGTCACAGGGAATCTGAGGAGAACACCAAGACACATGTGGGTGGGGCAAGACTGACCTCATCGCCCACTGATCCTGTCATCCTGTCTGCAAAGTGAAGGAGTGAGCACTCATTGGCCCTAGAAAAGAATGCATCTCCACCATCTACAAGGTCCTCTGAAATCTCCGGGCTGATCAGACCCTTTCCATCTGAGGCCCTGGGAGCCAGTGATCCAGCGTATCAGGACTCCTGGTGTCTGCCCCCAACTCTGCCACCCAGAGGAAGGGTGATCCTGACCCCAGCATCCTGACTCCTCCCCATGGCCTTGCCCTTGGAAAACCACCCACTGTCTCAACAATGAATGCTCCAGAGTCCAAGATACTTTTCCAGGAGTGGGGTAAGTGGGCGGTGAGCAACACCCACACCCACATCACATACCCCATCCCTGCCTGTGGCCACAGAATGAATCTTGGTAACAGCCGGCCTGGCAGGCAGGGCTCAGTCCTGTGACTTCAAAGCAGAATTCACCTCCATTCTTCCTCACACCCCGTGTGGCACAAAAAACTGTAAAACATGCTCAAGGCCCTTAAAGTCCAGGTCCAAGCCTTTGCCCAGGCTGTTTCCTCGGCCCAGAACACCCTTACCTCTGTCTCTCCTGGCTAACTTCCCCTCCTTCAAGACTCAGGCTCAAGGTCTTCTGGGCTGTGCTCCCTCAATGTACAGGATGGATCCCCCTCCTCAGCAGCTCCTCAGCATCCTCCATGGTGTATTATGTACCTTGCTTCCCACTCCTTCTAGATCTAACTTAAATGTGGATTGCCTGGGAGGCTTACTAACTCAGATGTCTACATCCTATGTCCACAGTCTGGGTCAGGAGATCAGGCCCATGGGAGGAGCATGCTGTGTCTGCAGAGGGACTCAGTACACTGCCATTGAAACTTGCACCTCGATCGTGAGCCAGGGGAGCCAGGGCACACCTTGAGAACCAACAGCGACTGTGAGTATCTCAGGGCCTGCAAGTTTGTCTTTTTCACCCTCAGTGGCAGCACAGAATCTTACACAGCAGCTGCTCAGCCAGGGCTGAGCTGAATCATCTATGAGAAAAGAGCATGGGAAGCTCAGACAAGCCCAGGAGACAGACAGTACAATGCCCCTTCTGCACTGGTGGCTTGGGAAAATGTTCCCCTCCCACACTCCAGCTGGTGCCACAAAAAAAAGGCACCTCGGTCTAAACTCTCATTTTCTAGAGCAAAAGTTACCGACATCCACTGTTGCACATTTTTCTGCAAGAAATGCCAATGGGGTAAGAAGTTTTCCAAGACAACAGACCTCAGCTCTGCAGAAACCTGTGGAAGGATCCTGAAAAGAGGGGGAATGCAGATAAGACATTATTGAAGACTGGGGAATCCATCAGTTTCTTACTGCAAAGGAAAAGTTCTGCCAGCTGAATCCAGCTAGCAGACAATACATAGATTGTGCTAATACCCGACCACTCAAAGCTACACTCCATTTCATGATCATAAACCTAGTAGATGAAAACACTTGAATTTAGATAACTGCAAATTGCTTTCTGAATCTTCATTTCCTACTAGTTCAATAATCTCTCTATTCAGAACACCAGGATAGTTGATAATTCTGGAGGAAGCGGGCATTAAATTAAAGCAGGAGGGAAGAGGGTTAGTCATTAAGGAGGTGTCTCTGGCTTCCTAGGTGGAGAGGTAACTTTCTCCAGGGCAAGTTCAAATCCATGACTCTGGGTTGCTTTGTGAGGACAGGAAATGTCCTGGATCACACAGCACTATTTTTGCAAGGTTCCCACTCAGGTATGAGAGCACTCCCGACCACTTTAAAGAAAATTGCAGCCCCCCTTCCTGTTTCCCACCTCTGTTTTGTTCTCCTTAGCGTTTCACATAATCTGATCATACATCATAATTTACTAATTCACTTTGTTTAAGGCCTGCCCACCTCCCGCCTGTTCACCAAGCATATGAATTCCATGAGGGCAGGGATTTTGTCTGTTTTACTCACTGCCGTTTCCCCAGTGTCTAGAACGGTGCCTGGTACATAGAAGGGGTTCATTGATATTCCTTGAATAAGAGAACAGATGGTTCTGTCCACTTTCTCTAAGAAGCTGCCTCCTCATTCTCAGTTTACCTCTCTGAAATGTCACCTGTCACTGTCTTTTAGAGGAGACATATCTACAGAAAATGATTTCAATAAAATTGAAACGTATGCTCTAAATTCCTTGACAACAGGGTCTATATATCACCCAATTTTTTTTGGAGTCGGGTATCACTCTGTTGCCCAAGGTGAAGTGCAATGGCATGATCAAAGCTCACACCCCAGCCTAGACCTCCTGGGTTCAGGTGATTTTCAGCCTTCCAAGTAGTTGGGATTACAGGTGCCACCACATCTGGCTTTTTGTTTTTTTTGTAAAGACAAGGTCTTGCTATGTTGCCCAGACTGATCTCCAACTTCTGTGCCCAAGCAATCCTCTCTCCTCAGTCCCCCAAAGTGCAAGTGTTACAGGCAAGAGCCACCACCCCTGGCCTCTGCCTCTCTATATTTCCCATTTCTATTCCTCATCCAACTCCTAAGTCCATCCAAAGAGTTCTGCCAATCTCTGACA
>NW_007161554.1:2159-3085 GCF_000164805.1 Carlito syrichta | reverse complement strand
CCCTGGAATCCCAGCGCTCTGTGTGGCTGAGGTGGGAGGATGGCTGGAGCCCAGGAGCGCAAGACCAGCACAGGCCACACAGAGAGACACCGCTTCCACACCCATCCAAACAGGGGTCTGGGGCAGAGGTGCCCATCATCCCGGCCACTTCATTGACTAAGGTGGGAGGATCGCCAGAGCCCACGATTTGAGGCTGGCTGTGAATGACCGTCATGTCCACAGTTCCCAACCTGGGCCACAGAACCAGATCCCGTCTACAAAGTCATCAGAATCCTGCACAGATTCTCAAGTGCACATGCTGTGTTCACAGGGTGATTGGCTCTAGAGCCAGGAAAAATTGGATTCGGGAGGGCAGAAGTTTTCCTGGTGAGGGCTGTGCCCCTGCCCTTTCTTGTCAGAAGGTCCTCATTGCTGAGTCAGAGGCTCAATCTGTCTGGGGCACATTTCTCTTTCAGAAAGGAGAGCCGGCAGGAACCAGACCAGGGAGCCTCAGAAACTCCCACACCAAAGAGGGGGCAGCTATTGGGGCAGCTGGGGCTGGAAGATGCAGAGCTTCGGGCCCTCACATGTGGTGGGGGAAGGAGGGAAGTACTGAGGACAGTAAGTTTGCACTAGAATGATATTTTTTCTTTCTTTCTTTCTTTCTTTCTTTCTTTCTTTCTTTCTTTCTTTCTTTCTTTCTTTCTTTCTTTCTTTCTTTCTTTTTCTTTCCTCACTAGGTTGCCCAGGCTGCTCTCAAACTGCCCAACTAGTGCCATCCTCTTGGCTGGGGCCTCCCAAAATGCTGCAATCACAGCTTTTCCATTTGATTGACATCCTGGTCTTCCTGCCTGGTCTTGAACTCTGGGATGGATGAGAGCCTCCTGTTGAGGCCTGTCCTCACCCAAGGTTTTCTTGATTTTGCTTGGGGTCGTAGTAGGGGCTTG
>NW_007161554.1:0-652 GCF_000164805.1 Carlito syrichta | reverse complement strand
GGCTCCTTCCATTATCACCCACCCAAGTGTACCTTACCGTGGGGAGCCATGGATGCCTGATGTGACGTACATGGGAGGTGTCATTTGTGTCGCCAGAGTTTCTGTCAGCCAGGCTTGGGCATGGTGGCTCGATCTTGGCTCCAGGGGACTCGACCTATGGGGCTCAGGCTGTCCTCCCACCTCGGCCCCTGAGAAGCTGGAACTAGCGGGACCAAAACACCTGACTCCATTTTGGGGACCACACACCAAAACAAGGTCTGACCACGTTGCCTGGACTGGTTTCGACCACTTGGCTCAGGCAGGCTCCCACCACTGCTTCCCCAGGGTTTGGGGCTGATGACCATGAGCCACAGTGCCTGGCCTGGACTCGCACATTCTGTCAGCTGGGGCAATGCAAAGGAACGACCCAGGATGGAGGCCACCACATCCCATGTAGCCAGGACTCAGTGCGCCACCACTTGTGACTCCATTGTTAGTGTTCCAAGGAGAAACGAGATCTTCCTACATGGCCCTGGCTTGTCTCGAACACTCGGGCTTCAGTAGTACCTCACCTCAATCTCTCAAAGTCAAGCCTGATTGTCTGCTGTCCACTGCCTTTTGGGAACTCTAGGCCAAGGCTGGGACCTCCTTCCCAAATGATTTCTGTCTGTTC
>NW_007161553.1:0-872 GCF_000164805.1 Carlito syrichta | reverse complement strand
CAAAACTGGAATGGGTAAAACAAATGAGTTCCATACACAGTGGAATATTATGCAGCCATCAAAAAGAAAATATAGAAGGATTTTGCAGAATGTTTGATGGATATCAGGTAGGTCATTTTCAGTGATTTATCACAGAACCAAAGAACAGAGTTCCATATGTTCTCACTCATGAGCTGAACTGGATCTCTTATAGTGCTGTAAGCAAGTGATTGGCAGTAGTGGAAACCTGTTTATGGGAAGGAGTGAGATTGGCAGTGGAGTGTAACTGATAAGGAAAGGAGGGGCATACCTCATCAACCAGGGACCATGTATAATGAATAGATACACATCTAACTGTGAATTGTGACCCATATTTTTTAAAAAATTAAAATAAATAAATAAATGAAAGCTGTAAAACATGCAACTGACTTTAGTTGTTTCTTCTATTTTTTTAATTTTTTTTACTTTAAAAATGGTTATAATTCTGGGTTCAGTCTATAAATGTTCAATATGCAGGGATTATTTTTTTAAGAATTGTATGATACTCCAATGATAACTCCTTTTCCTTTGAATATGTTGGAATACATGGTACAATTCTGCCTTCAAAATTGACAACTACAGTGTTTCTCACATAAATTCTGAATGTTTTGCTGTGCCTAAATTGAAACTTGTTGAACTTCCAGATCTACATCATTCTTAGAAAACTGAACCTTGAGATTCAATGTACCTAAGTGCTATTCAAAAGGCAGAATGCATAATAAATCTTAAATATTTTAGAAAATAAGACCGTATCACACTTTAATACAACTTTTTTTTTTTTTGAGTTGGAGTCTCACTCTGTCGCCCAGACTGGAGTGCAGTGGCTGCTCCCGGCCCCCGCAGCCTCGACCTGG
>NW_007161552.1:0-983 GCF_000164805.1 Carlito syrichta | reverse complement strand
ACGGTAATAGTTGCAACTGCCATGAGAGGAAAGGCCCCGGCTTGGGACATTTGTTCCTACCCTTCCTTAGTGGGTCTTGTTATGTCTCCAGAAGCAACATTCCTTCCTGGTGACCTTTCAGCCATCACTGGATTATTGTGTTTCCAGGGAGGTTCTGGGTTCTGCTCTCTCTTCCCCCAGTTGTTGGTATCATGACAACCGTGGGAAGCACTTAGGACATTTTCCTGGCTTAACTGAACTTTAGGATCCTGAGTGTGAGCTGGAATCTTTGGAAAGGGCTCCTCCCTCAAGGGCTTCCCAGTCTGCTTCAAGAAACAAAGTAGGCTTGTCATCTTTCCAGGACTTTGGAGCTTATATGACCAGGACTGACAATCAGGTTTGCAAACTCGTTCTAGAAAAAGTGTGCCATGCCTCATTGCTGAATATCACCACAGTCATCTTTGAAGTCCTCCCCTTGGGAAGCTATGCACTGACATCAGCTTCTAGTCCACCTATCAAAGCAATTTTGGAACTCTTTTTCTGGAATAGCTATCAAAGCTGTTGTCATATTACCCAGGAAGTCTTGAATGTCATCAAACATCTTCCTTTCAATGTTCTCTTTATCTTCAAGTAAAGAAAAAAGTCACTGGGGGCCAGAACAGGTGAGTAGGGAGGGTGTTCCAATATTGTTATTTGTACAGTGCTGCCAACATAAGAGCATGGTGGCAGGTTCATTAACTTAATTGTCAGATCTCAACAAATAATGATAACAGCTCTGATGGCCATTTCAGGAAAAAAGTTCCATAATTGCTTTGATGGATGGACTAGACCCTGATGTCAGAGTGTAGCTTCCCAAGGGGAGTCCTTCGAAGGTAACCATCATGATATTCAGGAGTGAGCAATGGAACACTTTTTCCAGTATGGTGTGTGAAGTCTAGTTGTTGGACTTCGAACATTTCTCCTTTATTTTGTTGTACAGATATTTCCTAAAGATATGTAATGTG
>NW_007161551.1:0-727 GCF_000164805.1 Carlito syrichta | reverse complement strand
TAATATGGCAAAGGAGTATCAGATGGCACCAATAAGGCAAAGAGTATCAAACTGCACTACTAAGGCAAGGAGTATCACATGGTATTATTAAGGCAAATAGTATCAGACGGCAATAATAAGGCAAGGATTATCAGACGGCACTACTAAGGCAAAGAGCAACAGACGGCACTATTAAGGCAAGGATAATCAGATGGCAATAATAAGGCAAGCAGTATCAGACGGCACTAACAACGAAAGTAGTATCAGATGGCACTAACAACACAAGTAGAATCACCCAACACTAACAAGGCAATTAGTGTCAGATGGCACTAATAAGGCAAGTATTATCACACGGCAGTAAAAAGGGAAGTAGTATCAGAAAACATTAAGAAGCCAAGGAGTATCAGACGACATAAAGAAGGCAAGTAGTATCAGACGACAGAAAGAAGGAAAGTAGTATCAGAAGACACTAAGAAGGCAAGTAGTATCAGACGACACTGTCATGGCAAGTAGTATCAGACGGCACTAACAAGGCAAGTAGTAACAGACGGCACTAATAAGGCAAGTATTATCACACGGCACTATCAAGGCAAGTAGTATCAGAAAACAGTAAGAAGCCAAGTAGTATCAGACGACATAAAGAAGGCAAGTAGTTTCAGACGACAGAAAGAAGGCAACTAGTATCAGAAGACACTAAGAAGGCAAGTAGTATCTGACGGCACTCATAAGGCAAGTAGTATCAGACGGG
>NW_007161550.1:0-753 GCF_000164805.1 Carlito syrichta | reverse complement strand
AAGCCAAGTAGTATCAGACGACATAAAGAAGGCAAGTAGTATCAGACGACAGAAAGAAGGCAAGTAGTAACAGAAGACACTAAGAAGGCAAGTAGTATCAGACGACACTATCATGGCAAGTAGTATCAGAAGGTACTAACAAGGCAAGGAGTATCAGACAGCACTAAGAGGGCAAATAGTATCAGATGGCACAAAGAATTCAATAGTATTACATGACACTAATAAGGCAGGTAGTATCAGATGGCACTAAGAAGGCAAGTAGTATCAGGCGGCACTAATAAGGCAAGTAGTATCAGATGGCAATAATAAGGCAAGTAGGATCAGACGGCACTAAGATGGCAAGTAGTATCAGGCGGCACTAGTAAGGCAAGGAGTTTCAGACGGAATTAATAAGGCAAGGAGTATCAGATGGCACTAATAAGGCAAGGAATATCAGATGGCACTAAAAAGGCAAGGAGTATCAGATGGCACTAATAAGGCAAGGATTATCAGATGGCACTATTAATGCAAGCAGTATCAGATGGCAATAACAAGGCAAGTAATATCAGACGGCACTATTAATGTAAGTAGTATCAGATGGCACTAACAAAGCAAGTAGTATCGAATGGCACTAATATGGGTAGTAGTATCAGTCGGCACTAAAAATCAATTATTTTCAGACAACACTAAGATGGCAAGTAGTATCAAATGACACTGAGATGCAGTAGTATCAGACGACATAAAGAAAGCAAAGAGTATCAGACGATACAAAGA
>NW_007161549.1:0-773 GCF_000164805.1 Carlito syrichta | reverse complement strand
CAAGTAGGATCAGACGGCACTAAGATGGCAAGTAGTATCAGGCGGCACTAGTAAGGCAAGGAGTTCAGACGGAATTAATAAGGCAAGGAGTATCAGATGGCACTAATAAGGGAAGGAATATCAGATGGCACTAAAAAGGCAAGGAGTATCAGATGGCACTAATAAGGCAAGGATTATCAGATGGCACTATTAATGCAAGCAGTATCAGATGGCAATAACAAGGCAAGTAATATCAGACGGCACTATTAATGTAAGTAGTATCAGACGGCACTAACAAAGCAAGTAGTATCGGATGGCACTAATATGGGTAGTAGTATCAGTCGGCACTAAAAAATCAATTATTTTCAGACAACACTAAGATGGCAAGTAGTATCAAATGACACTGAGAAGGCAAGTAGTATCAGACGACATAAAGAAAGCAAAGAGTATCAGACGATACAAAGAAGGCAATTAGTATCAGACGACACTAAGAACTCAAGTAGTATAAGACGACTCTAAGAAGGAAGCAGTATCAGATGACACTAAGAAGGGAAGTAGTATCAGACGACACTAAGAAGGCAATTAGTATCAAACGACATTAAGAAGTTTTATATTATCTGAGGACACTAAGAAGGCAGAGAGTATCAGACGACACTAAGAAGGCAAGGAGTATCAGATGACACTAAGGAGGCAAGTAGTATCAGATGGCAATGATAAGGCATGGATTATCTGACGGCGCTAATAAGGCAAGAAGTATTTGACGACACTACTAAGGTAAGTAGTATCAGGCGGCA
>NW_007161548.1:0-653 GCF_000164805.1 Carlito syrichta | reverse complement strand
CAGATGGCTAGAGAGCTGACTAGATAAATAGCCAGCTACTTAGGTCAGCTGGCTAGCCAGCTGACTACCTGGTTAAGTCAGCTGGTTAAGTCAGATGGCAACCAGCTGCCTAGCTAATTAGGTCGACTCATTAAGTCAATTGGCTATACAGCTGTTTAGCTAGCTAAAAAGCTAATTAAGTCAGGGGGTAGCCATCTGGCTAGCTAATTATTTCAGCTAAGTAAGTCAGCTGGCTAGCTAGGAAGCAAGCTACATAAGACAGCTAGTTATGTCAGCTAGCTGGTTAGTTAGGTCAGCTAGTTAAGTTAGCTGAATTGCTTGGTAGCTACCTTGTTAAGTCAGCCAGTTAAGTCAGCTTACTAGCTAGTTAAGTCAGTGAGTTAAGTCAGCTGAATAGCCAGTTAACTATTTAATTAAATAACCTAGTGAAGTCAACTCAATAGCCAGCTGGTTAGCTAGGTAGCTAAGTAGTTAAGCCAGCAGGAAAGCAGGCAGGCTATGTAGGTAGCTAGCTAGTTAAGTTAGCTGGCTATTCAGCTGTGTAGCTATGTACCTAGGCAGTTAGGTCAGCCAGCTAGCTAGCTGGCTAGCTAGTTAAGTCACCTAGTTAAGGCAGGTGGCTAGACAACTGGGCTAGTTAGGTAGGTAGATAG
>NW_007161547.1:0-914 GCF_000164805.1 Carlito syrichta | reverse complement strand
ATGTATATATGTAATTAAGTAAAGATGAGGTATATATAAGCATATATTCTGTACATATAAATCTGTAAATCATCTTAACTGTTATGAAATAATACTCTGATGTCATCACATATATGGCTAGTAACTGTATTGTATTTCAAAGAAGTATGCTTACTGAATGAAAAGTTTAGGGGCAGTTGTCTTCAAGCTATTACTCATTCTCAAATATTCTTTTGAACCTATGAATGCCGGTGATTTTTCTCCATGCAAGCAGCCATCATATTTTTATCATTTTCTGGTAGCATTGATAACAAGCAGAGTCCAGCGAATGGGTATACATCTTGTCTTGAGAGTGGTTGCAGATGTTTTCCAACTATTCCTCTGTAATTCCTTCCACTGGGCGAATTATATGCAGAGGGGTCAGGGGTGACCTGGTGTGAGAAATTCTGGGCTAGTAATCCCAGTCACGGTCTTCCTCTTTTTCACCAACATGTACTTATCCTCTTTCTCTTCCTTCTCCTCCTCTGTCCAAGGAACCTGAGGATTTGAGACCACCACCTGGTAAGAAGCTGAGCTCTCCAACCAGGGTTTCTCCTGGAAGCTACACCTGGGAATATAGACCTTCAGGGTCTCTGATAGTAATGTGAGGCCTGGGAGGAAATGTCTTCCAGGGAATGAGCCAGGGAAGCTTTCTAATTTTGACAACAGTTTTGCAAACATTTCATTGTTTTACTTTATATTTAAAGCCCTTTTCCCCAAAAACTTCATGCCACTTTCATCTTCTGAATCAGAATCAGGATTGGTCACAGAATTCTCTGGAGCTTGGGAGACTCTGATGTTTTGTGGGCGGCTTCCTTAGTATTTCATGCTGGAAACCTCATCACCACCCTAAAAGGTGCAGAATGTCTGCACTGGCTGCGTGTCTTACAGCCTTC
>NW_007161546.1:0-4526 GCF_000164805.1 Carlito syrichta | reverse complement strand
TTCATTAGAGTGTATCCATACCTCTGTGTCGTTATTAAAAATGTGTGGAACCAGAAATAAAAAGCACATTCATCATAATAATTAGGAAGCTCCTAAAAACTATGGATAAAAGAAAAAGGTTATATTCATCGTAAAATTGATACCAGGAACTAATAATTTCATAAGGATTAAAAATCCTTCTTTTACTCTTTTAAACATTTATCAAACAATTATAGCCCCTAAATATGCAGCACTCCACAGTCTAAGACAAATAATCAAGACACAAAGGAGGAGGCTTTAAGAGAATGATGTTGCTTTCTCTTGCTATTTGTATTAAAATTTTTAAGTAACTGTATTTTTTCCATGACAGCTTTTTAGACACTAATTTTTGAATCTAGTTTAGATAGTGCTACACAGAATCTACTAAGGACCTATGCCTATATATACTCAAACATATTGTAGTAAAATCTTATAATTTTTTGTTGTCTTGGCATCTCTTCTAAATATACACTGAACTTTCTCATACAGAAGCAGGACTCAGTCATGCTTAACATACTTTCCTGTTCTTCTTCACAGTTCCTCAGTATGAACAATTCAGATATCTGCCTCAAATGACCACTTCCAAGTGACCACCCCCTTGTGGAATAGCTATATACAACCTACTTGATTCACCCCACAGACCCTCATACTCATTCATAGACTGTGTGGTTATTTCACAGCAACCACCTTTCAGTCACAGCATCCCTTCCTGGGTCTTGTGTCTGCTTGAATTATACCCATCAATTAGACCTCCCTGCAGAAAACCTGCTTGGGTAACACCTTGAACCCCAATAGAGTCTCCCATCTTATTGGGAGACTTTCCCTCTCTCTCTCCCTCTCTATTGCTTCCTATCCACTGGTCAAGCACAGATATCCTGGATGTCTGCTCCCTTCCAGTTGACCCTGCCAAGTTGCTGCCCTCTTCTCCCTGGGATCTCTAAGTAATCAAAAACTGCTTCTGTTACTGCCTATGTTTTGTTGTGGTGCCTTCTCTAGGTTTCACCTGACTGACACACCCAAACCTAACTTTCACCCCAGACAGGGCCCTCCTAAAGAGTGGTTACTTTGGTAGGGATACATTGAGCAAAAATCAGAAAAGAGTCACAAGATTGTCTACCAGAATAAACAAGATTTCTATGTATGCAGACACGTGGTCATGAGTCACACACATAGACCTCAAGCCAACTGTCAGGATAAAGAAATATCCCGTGAAAGACACACCAAAACATCCACAGCCACCTCACCAGAAGTCCTATAGAGCAGGGCTAGAGTTTACAGCCTCTCCTAAAAGAAATGTCAGTATCAACATGGAGAAAAATACGACACATGTTATCTTTACTACATGGAGCACTTTGGAAAGTGCTTTTATCTCATGTCCCCTGATAGTCACAAAAACTAGAGTGGCCTTTAAATCACTGTGTCTACTTAGAGACCACAGTCCAAGTAAGAATACAGTAACTTCATTCTTCAAGGGGAAACATACAATATGGGAGCTATCAGGTTACTTGTTTTACTACATTTATTGCCTCTACTTAATAGATCCTCCTCCAACAGGAGCAAGCAAGGGATGAAGGGAAGCACAGGAAATTGATGTGTTTTGTTTTGTTTATTGAGTGGGAACTTCTGTTGCTCAGACTGGAGTGCAGTGGCATACTCATGGCCACCACAGCCTCGGCCTTTTGGGCTCAGGTGATCCTTCTGCTTCAGCCTTCCAAGTAGCTGGAGCCACAGTTGTGCACCACCATGCTCAGCTATTTTTTTTTTATTGTAGAGACGAGGTCTTGCCAAGTCGCCTCCCAAAGTACAGACATGAGCCAACAAACTCAGTGAAGTCAATTTTAATTGACCAACATAGTTACTTGTTGGCAGTTCTGATTGATGATTAATAGCAAAATGAGATGAAACACTTGAGGCTTAGAAATCAATTATATACAGAATAATATTTAGACATACTTTTTATGACTGGTCAATAGAAATTATACACTTTTGATAATCATAGTAATGACAATGAAAGATATTCTCAGTTTTCATAAAAACTGAGATTAAAATGGATTAAAATGACTGTTTATAACATTATAATATCAGTTCCAAAGACAATTAAATTTCTCTCTTTTTAAGGTATTTTATAAATTAGTGGGAACAATGTGTTTTAAAGATGCAAAACAAAAATGTGATCACTGCTATTCAGTAAAGCATACCTTTGCTTTTTTAGCATCTTGGTTTTTATCTTTTTTTTTCTTACTTGAAAATTAACATATGTACATTGAGAAAAAAATAGAAAGCTTAGAATTTATAAACAACAAATGGGCCATAATTTTTCCAATGACATGTATTCTTTTTAAAAAATTTGTTATGGATCTGATTTGTTGTTCCTTATTCTAGCTAGGGCATTGCATCTATCATCTTCCTTGCTGAGAATTATAGTAAAGGAAATTCTAAGCCAAAATTAGTCAATAGATAAGACTAGTAATAAATCTGTTTTTATTTACTCACCAGAGAGAAAAACTTCACTTTTACATCAGCATATAGTGGTGGACAGTTGTGTACCTCAATTTTTAATCTGTTTTCTTCAATGTCATGAACTAGCTACAAATGAACACACAGAATTCAGAGCTATAAGCCTTGTTGACGATAAGAACTTCATTTTCACTCATTAAGACATTCTATATTTATAAAATAGTTTTTGTCTCATAACCAAATCACTACATGTATAAAAAACATTAACAATACTTTTATAAAATGGATATACTGTTGTTTATATATTTTTAACTCTAAAATATTTAATTTTAATTTTTATTATAAAGATGTGGGGTATAATTCAGGGTTAGGTATACAAACATTGATCATGCAGGCACCCCTGTTGATGAGGTATGCCCCTCCTGCCCCTAGCAGTTTCCTTGAGCTGCCAATCCCAACCCCCACCAACAGTTTACCATTACTGCCAATCACTTTCTTATAGCATTATAATTGTTCAAGGTCCTCTTATGACTGAGAACATATGGATCTCTGTTCTTTGTTTCTGTGATAAGTCACTGAGTATGATTGACTCCAAATCCAGCCAGGTTGCTGCAAAGTCCATATATTTGTCCTTCTTTATGGCTGCATAATATTCCATTGTGTATATGTACCACATTTTTTTTTTTATCCAGTCCAGCTTTGATGGGCAACATAGTTGTTTCCATGTTTTTGCTATTGTAGATAGAGCTGCAACAAACATACATGTGCAGGTATCTTCTTTGTAGAATAATTTGAGTTCCTCTGGGTATATTCCCAATAGGAGAATTGCTGGGTCATATGGAAGGTCAATTTCTAGTTCTTTCAGAAATTGCCACTCTGTTTTTCAGAGAGGTTGTACAAGTTTGCATTCCCACCAGCAGGATAGAAGCATTCCTTTTTCTTTGCATCCTCACCAGCATCTATTGTTGCTTGTTTTATTAACGACCATTCTTACAGGGGTTAGGTGGTATCACAATGTGGTTTTGATTTTTAAAAGGCCAACATGTTTTGCCAGGCACAGTTTCTCATGTGATTCTTCCCCAGTCCATTCATTCTACAGTGGGTGTCACTGTAATCCCAGCACTTTGGGAGATCAAGGTGGGAGGCTTGCTTGAGCCCAGAAGTTCAAGAAAAGCCTAGGCAATATAGTGAGACCTCATCGCTACAAAAAAATTAAAAGAAATTTGCTGGGTGAGGTGACATATGCTTACAGTCCCAGCTACTCAGGAAACTGAAGCAGAAGGATTGCTTGATGCCAGGAGATTGAGGCTACAGAGAGCCATGATCCTGCCACTACACTAAAACCCAACTCAAAAGAAAAAAAAAAAAAGTTTAAGGTTTATGGTGGGTCACTGTTGAAAATTAAGTGTTTGATTTTTTATTAGAGTTTAACCAATTAAATGTTATTAATTAATGCATGTCATATGATTTTCATAGTTTGGGGACTCTTTGAGAATGCACTAAGAAGCTCAATTTTAAAACTGGAATTGACATTCCAAAGCAATATATATCTTATCATGTTGTATTAAAACTCTTTTGTTTGCTGATGCCATCACAGGCCTTGTCTATTGCAGGCTGCAGGATGGAGTGCCCAAAGATAGGTGAAGTTTATGAAATAAATAACTTTGACGGTATACAAAGTGCTTCTTTTTTATTGATTCACCCTTGTATTATAATGGCAACCACAGTAAGAAAGGTCTATGCTATGGTCTGTGAAAAATACAAAAGAAGGTGCAGACTCAGTTGGTCCCTTCAGGGAACTCTACACAGAAGGAACAATAGTAGAATGGTATATAATCTCAAGATATATGATGAAGACTGGGTGTGCTGTTATGCAGTGGGGGGGGGTGCAAGAAATAGGAGGTGCAGAATGAGAAAGCTTCATCAAGGAGGTAGAAATTCAGTTGGGCATGAAAGGACTTGGATAAATAAAGAACAACATTGAAAATAGAATCTTTTCTAGGCAGAGGGGATAAGAAATACCAGTAAAAACACAAAGTAGAAATTAGAAA
>NW_007161545.1:0-427 GCF_000164805.1 Carlito syrichta | reverse complement strand
CTCATCTCTACAGTAAATAAATAAATGAAAATTAGCCAGGCATGGTAGCATATGCCTGTAGTACCAGAAACTTGGAAGACTGAGGTGAAAGGATCTCCTGAGCCCAGCAGGTCAAGGATGCAGTGGCCATGATCATGACACTGCTCTCCAGCCTGGGCAACAGAGTGTGAGAAACAGAGAGAGCGAGCGAGAAAGACAGAGACAGAGAGAGAGAGAGAGAGAGAGAGAGAGAGAGAGTGTGATGGGGGGGAGGAAGAGAAAGAAAGTTGAAAAAAAGAGTCTGCCAGTCAAGTGATTGATGGAGATTTCTGTTATATATTAAGAGCTCAAGAGTCAGGGAAAGAAGAGTGAAATTGCTGAAAAATATAGTGGAACATTTCCTAAGTGACAAAATGGCCTGATAATTATCACATATAACCACATATAA
>NW_007161544.1:0-900 GCF_000164805.1 Carlito syrichta | reverse complement strand
TGATGCCATTTGCAGAAGCAGAAGGAAAGCTCATTTGATAAATTGAATCACTGATGCATTTGATTTGTGGTGGTAGAGACTGTCCCTGTTGTAGCTACTGCATCTACAGCTCAGTGGGTGTCCACTATTATCTGTTCAGTAAATGAAATAACAGATAAGAGTTTAACTAAGGAAAATAGGGGAGCATAACCAAGAACAATGCATTTGTGAGATGAGAACAGAAGGTGAAAGATCAGGACTGGGTGAATACTCTTAGGAGAGGTCAACAAAAGTAGAGAGTTGGGGTAAAAGGCGGAAATAGGATTAGTAACAAGAGAATCTGAGACAAAAGTTGAAGAGAGAATTCTACACATTTATGGTTCTTAGAGCAAATGATGGAAGCTTTCCTATTATTTCAGAAGGTCTCATTGTTTTGAATAAAGTGATTTTTCCCCAGTCCATTCATTCTTTCATTGGTTCTCACACTGTCATTCCACAGAACCTCTGAGTTAGAATCACTTGGTACGTTGCTAAGTCTACAGATCCTGAGCTCCACCCCAGATTTCCTGAATCATACTTTGGGGGTACAACCTAGAAATGTGCATCATCTTTACAAGTTCCTAGGTTTTCATGCACACTAAAATTTAGAATTAGAGAGCCAGGCACAGTGGCTCAGCCTGTAATCCCGCGCCTTGGGAGGCTGAGGTGAGTGGATTGCCTGAGCCCCTGGGTTCGAGACCCGCCTGGGCAACTTGGCGAGACCTCATCTCTACAATAAATCAAAAAATCTCCCGGGCATGGTAGCGCGTGCCTGTAATTCTGGCTACGCGGAAGGCTGAGGTGGAAGGATTGCTGGAGCCCAGTGGGTGGAGGTTGCAGTGGCCGGGAGCGGCCACTGCACTCCAGTCTAGGTGACAGAGT
>NW_007161543.1:0-372 GCF_000164805.1 Carlito syrichta | reverse complement strand
CAAGATTTCCAGTTGCTTGGATATCAAGAGAAATACTCCCATAAAGTTCTTGAGGAATTGGAACCCAAGATTCCTGGTCCCTTTTCAAAAGACACACTAAAAATTTGGCAAAATAGATGCCCAGATTGCTGATTAAACCTTATCAAGAGACTCTGTAGATTTATGCGGTTGAGAACTCCAAGAACCGGATTCCATTTCCCTTCTGAGGCAAGATGCCCTGAATTTCTCTGTCCATGTGGATTTCAAAACTCTGTGTACAAAAATGCACATGCCCAGATGTTTCCTAGGGACGTGGAATCCATGGATTCTGGTTACATTTTAATAATTCCTACTAAATATTTGGCAACTGCAAAACCCTAGGCCCCTGTAGAA
>NW_007161542.1:0-965 GCF_000164805.1 Carlito syrichta | reverse complement strand
CACGTGTCCTCAATCAAAAAAAAAAAAAAAACAAAACTTCAGGGTGTCTTGCTAAAGGATAAACAGGAATTTGGGTTTTTGAAGCATAATCTAGGGAAATGAAATCCTCATATACAGGCAACTGCACGGACTTATCCTAAGAAACAATAAGGAATCTGGGTGACATGCGCTCTCAAACACCAAAGAACTACACGGCATCTTCCTAAGGACTAAACAAGCATCAGGGTTTTGACATATGTATCTGGGAAAGGGAGTACTCATATACAGGCAACTACAAGGCAGTTGCTAAAAATAAGAAATCTGAGTTATACGAGTCCGCAGACCTGAAAATCTACAGGATATCTTGCTGATGGCTAAAGAAGAATCACGGATTCGAGGCATGAATGTCGGTAATAGCAGTCCACATGTACAGGGAACTACATGGCCTCATGCTAAGAAAAAAGAAGAAATCTGTTCTACACGGTTCCTCTATCAAAAAATCTACATGGTCTATTACTAAGGGCTAAACAAGAATCAGGGTTTCAAAAGAGGAATCTAGCGAAAGAGAGTTATCACATACAGGACACTTCACGGCCTCCAACTAAGGACGAATAGAAAATCTCTGTTGTACGAGTTCTCAATCCAAAAAATTCCAGGGGGTCTACTATGGGACAAACAAGAAACAGGGTTTCGAGCTCCCCAAATGTGTTGGAGCAATTTAGCATGCAGTTTTAAGAATCGGTCATTTCAAGACTCCAGCAACATTCTGGTCCTCTTGAAAGTTGCAAACAGGTAACGGGAACTCCAAGTCCATTAGCTTCCTTGGAACAACTAAGGCCAGATTCCAGGAAAAAAAGAATCTTCTTTCCTTATGTGGATGTAACTCTGGTCTTAAGGTGAACCCTGTAATCCATCCCTTCCGTTTATTTTTTATTTTGAGAGGGGACAAGAGTTTTGCAGTTGCCAAATGTTTAGTATGTATTTTT
>NW_007161541.1:0-998 GCF_000164805.1 Carlito syrichta | reverse complement strand
CCTCCCGCTCGATTCCTGAACCCCTCCCCCACGCCTCGTTTTCCTTGCTGTCAGCCCTTGACTCATTTCCCCCAACTGCCTCCAACTCTCCATAGCTCCTGATTCTCCTCACTTCCCCCTCTCCTTCTCCGTGGTTATCCCTCCTCTGCCTTCTCCGTGATCCCACATTGGCCATCACAACCACCCACCCAGAGTCCCGACCAACACAGGAATGGGCTCCTACAGTCTGAGAGGAGCATTGGCCATACAGTAACAGGATATCTATAGACCTTTGATTGTGGGCTGTTGTTTCCTAACCTAAAAAAAGAAAGCCAGGGCTCACTTCTATAATCCCAGCGCTTTGTGAGGCAGAGGCGAGAAGATTGCCTGAGCTCAGGGGTTCAGCATCAGCCTGAGCAACATGGTGAGACCTCGTCTCTACAATCAAAAAAAAAAAAAAAATCAGCCAGGCATAGTGGTGCTTGCCTGTGTTTCTAGCTACTTGGAAAGCCGAGGCAGAAGAATTGCCTGAGCCCAGCAGGATGAAACTATGGTGGCCGTGAGCATGCCACTGCACTCCAGCTTGGGTGACAGAGTGAGACTCTGACTCAAAAAACAAAAATAAAAATAAAACAAACAAGGGTAAGTATTTTTGGAACAGTTCTAGGTTTACAGATAAATTGAGAAGACAGTGAAGAGAGTTCCCATATACCCCTTTGTCCCCAGCACACAATTTCCCCTATTAGTATCTTGAGTTATTGTGTAATATTTGTTTTAATTGATGAACCAATATTGATACATTATTATGAAGTAATGTCCATACTTTACCTTGCGGTTCATTCTTTGAGTTTTACAATTCTACTGGATTTGACAAATCCCTAATGTCACAAATCCCCAATATAATATCATACAGAATAGTTTCACTGTTGAAAAAATCCCTTGTGCTTCACAAGTTCATTCATTTTCCCCTCTCCACCCTTGACACACTGATCCTTTTACTATCAGTATAGTTTAGACTT
>NW_007161540.1:0-899 GCF_000164805.1 Carlito syrichta | reverse complement strand
AAACAAGTTAGGCTGCTGGCCAGCCAGGTGACTAAACTAGCTGGCATTACTAGTTATCCAACTGGCTAGGCAGCTGACTTAACTAGCTCTCTAACTCTCTAGCCATGTGGATAGACAGCTTTCTTAACTAGCTGAATTATCAGCTAGTCAGTCAGGTAGCCAAATGACTTAACTAGGTCCCTACCTAGCTAGCCAGCTGTCTAGCCAGCTGACTTTACTAGCTGTTTTAACTAGCTAGCCTGCTATCAAGCCAGTTGAATTAACTAGCTTGCTACATAGCCAGTTGGCTATCCACATGAATTAGCTAGGTGTCTTATCTTGCTAGAAAGCTGTCTAGCTAGCTGACATTACTGGTAAGCTACCTACCTAGCCAGCTGGCTAGTCAGCTGACTTATCTTGGTCACTTTTCTATCTAGTCACCTGGCTAGACAGCTGACATAGCTAGCTAGCTACCTAGCTATCATGCTGGCTTGACAGCTGACTTAACTAGCTAAATTAACTAGCTAGCCAGCTGGCTAGCCAGCTGAATTATTTGACTAACTACCTAGCTAGCCAGCAGGCTAGCAAGCTGACTTAACTAGCTGATTAAACAAATTAGTCAGCTGGCTAGCCTGCAGACTTAACCAGCGAGTGACTTAGCTAGACAGGTGAATAGCCAGCTTACTTATCTAGCTGACATAGCTAGACACCTAATGGTTAGCCAGCTGTCTTAACTAGTTACATACCTGCATAACCACCTGGCTTGCTAGCTGAATTAATTGCCTACCTACCTAGCAAACCTGCTCTCTGGCGTAGTGACTTAACAAGGTGACTTAACTATCTAGCTAGCTAGCCAGTCAGCTGACTTAACTAAATAGATATCCTGTTAGGCAGCTGGCTAGCCAGCTAACTTACCACGA
>NW_007161539.1:0-1455 GCF_000164805.1 Carlito syrichta | reverse complement strand
TAGGTGATTTAACTAGCTAGAAAGCTGAAAAAACAGCTGACATAATTAGCTAGCTATCTAGCTAGCCAGCTGGCTAGCCAGATGACTTAATTGCCTAGATACATAACTAGCTGGCTGCTAGCCAGCTGACTTAACTAACATACTTCACGAAGTACACAGCTAGCTAGCCAGCAGACTTATCTTGCAAGCTACCTAGCTAGACAGCTGGATAACTAGTTGATTTAGCTAGCTGACATAAATAGATGACGGTTTACTATCCAACTGACTTAACTGGCAATCTACCTACTTAGCTCGCTGGCTTGTCAGCTTTCTTAACTACCTAACTAACTAGCTATCCTGCTGGCCAGTGAGCTGAGTTATGTACGTGAATTAACTAGCTAGCCAGCTGGCTAGCAAGCTGACTTAAGGCTAGCTATCCTGCTTGGCAGCTGGTTCTCCAGCTGACTTAACTCATTTAACTAGTTACCCGGCTGACATAAATAGCTCACTTAACTTGTTAGCTACCAAGCTAGCCGGCTGACGTAACTAACTGATTCAGCTTGCTAGCTAGCTCTCATATAGCTAGTTGACTTAACTAGCTGACTTAACTAGCTAGATGCCTAGTTACCCTGTTGACTTAACCACCTGAAATAACTAGCGAGCCAGATGGCTACACATTCCATGTAACAAGCTTTTTAACTTGATAAACAGTTGGCTAGACAACTGATTTAATGAACTGACATAACTAGCTAGCCAGCTGATTAGTCAGCTGACTATACTAGCTGACATACCTAGCTGGTCAGCTGTCTAGCCAGGTCACTTTATTACCTAGCTAACTAGCTAGCCAGTAGCCTAGCCGACTGACTTATCTGGCTGACTTACGAAGTATCTAGTTGGCTAGCCATCAGATTTAACTTGTTAGCTACCTAGCTATGCCAGAGTCCAGCTCCAACGAGAGAGTCAGGGCCTGACTGTGGAGAATCGGGAAGCAGCGAAAAAGAAAAGACGAAGACTAGAGGAATCCTCTTCCTGGGGAGAGCTCAAGACTCTGCCAATTTTTATTCAATTCTTACAAGCTTATACAGTTTTTTTTTTACCGATCCCCCACCCACAAAATGTATCCCATGTTACACATTAAATGTTTACATCATATTTTTTTCTTTTATATATGGGGAAGTTGACCTTTACAAGTTTCATTTTGTTTCTTCCTGCGACCAGGTGGTGTAACAAAATACCAGCTGCCAATTTATCAGCCACATCCTGTGACCTCTTGGTCACCTGAATCTTTTCCCTTCGTCATTCTATTTCTTTACCTTTACTAATCTATTTTCTTAATTATACCCTTATATATACTTTTAGCAGTAATATATTTTTTTTCCTTTTTTTTATTAATCAGTATTTTTTATTATGGTTTTGTGGGGTACAGTTAAGGTTTAGGTGTACAATTATGTTTCATTCAGGCACCCTGTTGATAAG
>NW_007161538.1:0-409 GCF_000164805.1 Carlito syrichta | reverse complement strand
TCCATTCCATTTTATTCTACACCAACCCAATCCTTTCCTCTCCATTTGATTCCATACCATACCATTCCATTCTATTCCAATCCATTCCACTCCATTCCATTCCTCGCTATTTCACTCCTCACCATTCCATTCCATTTCTGTATTCCATTGCATTCTTTCCATTCCATCCCTTTCCTCTCCATTCCATTCTATTCTATTCCATTCGATTCCATTCCACTCCATTTACTTCCAGCCCAGTGCATTACTCTCCATTTCATTACTCTTCAATCCACTCCATTCCACTCCTTTCCATTCCTCTCCATTCCATCCCATTCCATTCCATTCTTCTCAATTCGATATGTTCCATTTTATTCCTATCCATCTCATTCCACTAAATTCCATTTCATCTCTTTCCATTCCTTTCCATTCT
>NW_007161537.1:0-703 GCF_000164805.1 Carlito syrichta | reverse complement strand
CACAGGCTTGGACTGGCCGCTGGCCTCGGTCTTCAATGTGCTGGAATGATGAGGCTGAGTCCCTGGGCCCAGCCTTGATCCTTCCTAGAAAACGAACCAGAAGGCCTGGCTTGGCCTCCCATGCCTGGAATTCCAGCGCTCTGAGAGGCAGAGGCGGGAGGATGTCTGGAACCAAGGAGCTCAAGGCCAGGCCGGGCCATGCAGGGAGACACTGTCTTCTCACCCGTCCATACAGGGGTTCTGGGGTAGAAGTGCCTATCATCCTAGCCACTCCAAGGCTGAGGTGGGGAGATCAACGAAGTCTGCACTTTCGAAGCTGGCAGAGTGATGGTCGTGCCTCTGGTCCCTGGCATTGGCCACAGAGCCAGACCCTGTGTCTGAAAACATCAGAATCGTACACAGATTCTCAACTGAGCGAGGTGTGTTCACAGGGCGTCTGGCTTTAAAGCCAAGAAAAATGGGATTTTGGGGGAAGAAATGTTCCAGTGTGAGGGATAGGTCCCTGGCCTATCATGCCAGAAGGTCCTCATTGATGAGTCAGATGGTCGGCCTGCCTGGGACACATTTTTCACCTCAGAGAGGAGAGCTGGGAGGAACCCGGCCAGGGAGCCTTAGGAACTCCCCCACCAAAGCAGGGGCAGTCATTGGGGGAATTGCGACTGGAAGGTGCTGAGCTTGGGGGAACCTCACATGTGTGGGGTAC
>NW_007161536.1:2055-3579 GCF_000164805.1 Carlito syrichta | reverse complement strand
CAGATGACTAGTTAAGTCAGCTAACTGGTCAGCTGCGTAGCCAGCCCACTAGTAAAGTCAGCAAACCAATCCACTGACTAGTCGGCTAACTTGTCAGCCAACAAGTTAGCTCAGCTACTAGTCGCCTACAAGTTAGGCCAACTAAATAGTCGGCCTACTAATCGGCCGACTAATTAGTTCACCACATCAGCCATCCAAGTAGTTAATAGAGCTGACTAGTGGGCAAATCGTCAGCCAACAAGTTAAGTCACTTAGCTAACTCTTTAAACAACCAGTTAAGTCGGGTAGTTAACTAGACTACCAACTAGTTAAAAGAGGTAACTAACTCGTTAACCAACTCTTTCAGTCAGCTAGCTATCTCGTTAGCCAACAAGATAAGTCAGATATTAAGTCAGCTAGCTCACCAGCTAGCTAGCAAAATCACATAGCTAAGTCAGCTAGCTCACTAGTTAGCTAAAAATTTAACTCAGGTACTTAAGTATGTTATCTAACTAGTTAGCTAATTATTTATGTCAGCTAGTCATACAGGTAAATTCTGAGCTAACTAATTCAGGTAGTGGTCAACTAGCTAAGTAGTTAAGTTGGCCAGTTAAGTCAGCTACCTAAGTATTTAAGTCACCTACCTAATTCAGCTAGTTAAGTCAGCATTCTAATTGAGTCAGGTGATTAAGACAACAAGCTAGCTAGTTAGCTAATGGATTAAGTCAGCATGTTGAGTCAGGTAGTTAGCTAGTTAACTAACTGGTTAAGTAAGCTGTTTGAGTCAGATAGCTAGCTAGTTAGCAAACGGATTGTGTCAGCTGGTTGAGTAGGCTAGCTAGCTAGTTAGCTAACGAGTTAAGGCAGCTGGATGAGTTAACTAGCTAACTAGTTAGCTAATGAGTTAAGTCAACTGCTTTAGCCACCTAGGACGCTCGTTAGCTAATGAGTTAAGACGGAAAATTAAGTCAGTCAGCTAGCACGTTAGAAAAAAAGTAAGCCAACTAGTTAGTTAGCATGTTAAGTCAGCTAGTTTTCTAGGCAGCTAACTATTTAAGTGAGCTTGTTAGCTAGGTAGCAAGCTAGTTAGCTAAATGTTTAAATCAGCTGGCTAGCGAGGTAGCAAGCCAGTTAGCTAACTAAGTCAGCTCTCTAGTTAGTAGCTAGCAGCTAGCTATTTAATTCAGCTAATTAAGTCAGCTGGCTAGCCAGCTGGCTAGCTAGGTAGCGAGGGAGTTAAGTCAGTTGGCTAGCCAGCTGGCTAGCTGATTAATTCAGCTATTTAAGGGAGTTGCCTAGCCAACTGTCAAGGTAGGTAGCCAGCAAATTAAGTCAGCTAGATAGCTACCTGGCTAGTTAGTGATGTCTATGTGTTAAATAAGTTGGCTAGTAAACTGGCTAGCTGGTTAAGTCAGCTAGTTTAGTCAGCTTTCTACTCAGCTGATTAGGAAGGTAGCTAGTTAGATAAGTCAGCTTGCAAGCAAGCTGGCTAACTGTTCAAGTCAGATAGTTAAGTCACTTGACTAGCCTGCTGGCTAGGTAGGC
>NW_007161536.1:0-1685 GCF_000164805.1 Carlito syrichta | reverse complement strand
AGCTATCCATCAGGCTAGTTAAGTCAGCTGTATGCTAGGAAGCTAGCTCTATAAGTCAGCTAAATATATCAGCTAGCTTGTTAAGTCAGTTAGTAAGTCAGCTGGCTAGCTAGATTGCTTTATAGGTATCTAAATAGTAAGCCAGCTAGTTAAGGCAGCTGGATAGCTAGGTAGCTAGCCTGTTAAGTCAGCTAGTTAAGTCAGCTTGTTAGCTAGTTAATTCAGTGAGATAAAACAGCTGGCTAGCCAGTTGACACTCTGAGTAGCTAGCTAGTTAAATCAGCTGACTAGCCAGTTAACCAGCTAGTTAAGTAACCTAGTTAAGTCAGCTCACTAGCCAGCTGGCTAGGTAGGCAGCTAGGTAGTTAAATCAGCTGGCAGGACAGTGGGCTATGTAAGTAGTTAGCTAGTTTGCTCAGCTGTCTATCCAGCTGGCTAGCTAGGTACCTGGGCAGTTAGGTCAGCTTCCTAGCCAGCTGGCTAGCTACTTAAGTCACCTAGTTAAGTCATGTGGATATGCAGCTGGGTAGCTAGGTAGCTTGTTACTTATGTCAGCTGGCTAGTCACCTGACTAGCTAATTAAGTCACCTAGTTAAGTCATCTGGCTAGCCAGCTGGCTAGCTATATAGCAAGCTAGTTAATTCAGCTGTCTGGCAAGCAGGCCAGCAATTTAAGTCAGCTATTAAGTCAGCTCGCTAACCAGCTGGCTAGCTTGGTAGCAAGCTTGTTAAGTCAGTTGTATAGCCTGCTTGTTCGCTAATTAAGTCAGGTACTTAAGTCTGCTGACTTGCCTGCTAGCTATCTAGGTAGAGAGTTAGTTAAGTTAGCTGGGTAGCCATCTGGTAACTAGTTAAGTCTGCTAGTTGTGTCAGTTCGCTAGCTGGTTATGTCAACTAGTTAAGTCATCTGGCTAGTCAGCTGTATAGCTAGATACCAAGCCAGTTAATTAAGCTGGCTAGCCAGTTGGCTAGATATTTAAGTTAGCTAGTTAATTCATCCGACTTTCCAGCTGGCTAGCTAGATAGCTAGCTAGTTAAGTCAGCTGGCTAGCCAGCTGACTAGCCAGTTAAGTCACCTAGTTGTCAGCTCGTTAGCCAGCTGATTAGCTATCTAGATAGGTAGTTAATTCAGCAGGCAAGCCAGAGGTATGTGTTGGTAGGAAGCTGGTTAAGCCAGATAGCTAGCCACCTGGCTAGCTGGAGATGTCAGCTAGTTAAGTCAGCTGGCTAACCAAGTGGCTAACTAGTTATGTCAGATAGTTGAGTCAGCTGGCTAGCCAGGTGGCTAACTGAATAAGTCAACTAGTTAATTCAAGTGGCAAGCCAACTGGCTAGCTAAGTATCTCGATAGTTAAGTCAGCTGGCTAGCCAGCTGGCTAGCAGTTTAAATCAGCTAGTTAAATCAACTGGGTAGGTACCTGGGTAGGTAGGTAGATAGCTAATTAGGTCATCTGGCTAGCTGGATGGTCAGCTAATTGAGTCAGTGAGTTAAGTGAGCTGGGTTGCTGGCTGGCTAGCTAGGTGGCTAGTTAATTAAGCCAACGGGCTAGCCAGATGGCTCTCTCATTAAGTGAGATAGATAAGTCAGCTGGATAGCCAGCTGTCTAGCTAGGTGACTGGCAAGATAAGATGACTGATAATCTGTCTGGTCAGGTAGGTGGCCAGATAATTAATCCGGCTGGCTAG
>NW_007161535.1:0-850 GCF_000164805.1 Carlito syrichta | reverse complement strand
CCAGGTGACCAGCAGGGTGATTGACTAGTTAAGCTGACTTTCTATCCCACTGTCCAGACAGACGTCTTGCTATTTAACAGCTGGCTAGCCAGCTGGCCAGCCTGCTAACTAGCTAGACAGCTGCTTAGCCAGCTAGACAGCCAGGTAGCTAGCTAGTTAAGCAAGCTGGCTAGTCATCTAGTCTAGCAGGTAGCAATCTAATTAAGTCAGCTGGCTAGCCATCTGGTTAGCTGGTAAAGTCAGCTATTTAAGTCAGCTTGCTAATCAACTGGCTATATAGTTAGCTAGCTAATTAAGTCAGTTGGTTAGCAGGATGGCTAGCTAGTTAAGTCAGTGAGTTTAGTGAGCTGGCTAGCCAGCTGGCTAGCAGGGTGGCTAGCTAATTAAGTCAGCTGGCTTGCAGGATGGCTATCTAGATATGTCAGCTTGTTAAATCAGCTTGTTAGCCAGCTGCAAGTTAAACCAGCTTGTTAGTAGGCTGGTCAGTTATGTGGCCAGCTAGTTAATCCGGCTGGATAGCTGACTGAACAGCAGGGCGCCAGGCTAGTTAAGCTGCCTGGCTGTCCCACTCTCCAGACAGACAGCTGATTTTTTATCCCGGCTTGCTAGCCAGGTGGCCATTCCGCTAGCTAGCTAGCCGGCTGCCTAGCAAGCTAGCCTACCATGTTGGTAGCTTGTTAAACCAGCTCACTAGCCATCTAGTCAACCAGGTAGCTAGTTAGTTAAGGTAGCTGGCTAACCAGCAAGACGGCCAACAAGCTAGTCAGTTAGATACGTCAGCTAGCTAGCCTGCTAGCTAGCTAAATCTGCTAGCATGTCAGCTAATTATCCAGCTAGCTAGCTAAGTCAG
>NW_007161534.1:0-859 GCF_000164805.1 Carlito syrichta | reverse complement strand
AGCTGGTAAAGTCAGCTATTTAAGTCAGCTTGCTAGTCAACTGGCTATATAGTTAGCTAGCTAATTACGTCAGCTGGTTAGCCGGATGGCTAGCTAGTTAAGTCAGTGAGTTTAGTGAGCTGGCTAGCCAGTTGGCTAGCAGGGTGGCTAGCTAATTAAGTCAGTTGGCTTGCAGGATGGCTATCTAGATATGTCAGCTTGTTAAGTCAGCTTGTTAGCCAGCTGCAAGTTAAACCAGCTTGTTAGTAGGCTGGTCAGTTAGGTGGCCAGCTAGTTAATCCGGCTGGATAGCTGACTGAACAGCAGGGCACCAGGTAGTTAAGCTGCCTGGCTGTCCCACTCTCCAGACAGACAGTTGGTTTTTTATCCCGGTTTGCTAGCCAGGTGGCCATCCCGCTAGCTAGCTAGCCGGCTGCCTAGCAAGCTAGCCTGCCATGTTGGTAGCTTGTTAAACCAGCTCACTAGCCGTCTAGTCAACCAGGTAGCTAGTTAGTTAAGGTAGCTGGCTAACCAGTAAGACGGCGAACAAGCTAGTCAGCTAGATACGTCAGCTAGCTAGCCTGCTAGCTAGCTAAATCTGCTAGCATGTCAGTTAATTATCCAGCTAGCTAGCTAAGTCAGCTAGTCAACAAGCTAGTTAAGTCACCTAGCTAGACAGCTAGCTACTCAGCTATATAGTTAAGTCAGTTAGCCTGCAGCTAGATTGCTAGCTAGTTTAGGCAGCAAACTAGAGATTTAGTTACACTTTTTCCTAGCCAGTTATGTCAGCTAGATAGCCAGCTATCTAGTTAGCTAGCTCTTCAAGTCAGGTAGCAAATCAGCTAGTTACTTAGCTAACTAGTCTGCTAGCAACTCAGCT
>NW_007161533.1:0-781 GCF_000164805.1 Carlito syrichta | reverse complement strand
AGATTACTAAATTTAAATATTCTTAAGTAGAGACATTATAAAAAGCTATCTGAATGGATGAGTTTTCTAAATAAGAACGTATATGCTGAATGAGAAGGGGAGGAATTTCAAGAAACAGCTCTGAGAAGCTTCTACCATTACAAGATGGCTAAGAAAGTAGGTTGACACAATATAGTAACCAAAGAGAGAGAGGGAGAGAGGGGAAGAGGAAGAAACTAGAAGAATGTGCTGTCATTAAATAAGTAGATAAAATTATTACCAGAAAAGGGGCCTATGCTGGTCAGAATGTTGCTCAAAGATCTAGTAAGCCCCAACTATAAATCGAGTATTGTGAAGTTCAATGTGAAGAACACCCTGGCAGTGTGAAAATCAATGGCAAACAGCAAAAAACAAATCTTTAGATATTGAAATGGACATAATTTCAACTGAAGTGAATAAAGTAATATGTCAATATTTCCAAGGAACTTACCTGTGAATCAATGTTGCTAAAAAACTGTGGTATTGGACTCATTGGAGAAAAATAGGAAGCTGATTTTTTTTTTAAATACAGGAAATACTCACACACATTTCAATACTGATGGAGATGACATGGTTAAAATAGAAGTTGCAGGAGGAAAAAAAATGCAAGGAAAGAGCTCTAAGTTGAGACCCAAAGACTGGCTGGGATCCATATTGCATGTGCAAAGCTTGGTATTTCATAATTATTTTATATGCATTTTGAAATGTCTGCTAGAAATATTTAAAAATGCATTTGCTAGATGCTGCTTAAAAGCACAAAATA
>NW_007161532.1:0-1152 GCF_000164805.1 Carlito syrichta | reverse complement strand
TGTTGCCTTGATATATCCACCAAATGATGAATCCGAATATAGCCACCAAAACTCCAGAATAGATGTAGGAGAAACCACTATACGTATTCCATAAGAGTCCAACTTATGAATAGAGAAATGAGAATCAGCTAATGATAGGTCCCCCAAGAGGAATTACAAATGCCTGTGAAAGTTACAAAAAGATGTCCAATCTCACTCATTAGCAAAATATTAATTAAAATGACAATCAGGGCCAGCATGGTAGCTCAAGCCTGTAAACCCAGCACTTTAGGAGGCCAAGGTGAGGGGACTGCCTGAGTCCCTGAGTTCGAGAACAGCCTGGGCAACTTGGCGAGACCTCATCCCTACAATAAATCAAAAAATGAGCCAGGCATGGTAGCATGTGCCTCCAGTTCTGGGTACTTGGAAGGTTGAGGCGGAAGGATAGCCCGAGCCCAGCAGATCAATGCTGGGTTGGCCGTGAGCGTGCCACTGCACTCTGGCCTGGGCGATGGAGTGAGACTCCAACTCAAAAAAAAAAAAAGACAATTAGATACTATTTTTAATCTACAGATTGTGAAAAATCATACTACTTGATAACACACTATTAGTAAAGGTCTAAGAAAGAGGCATTTCTGGTAAAGCCTTTAGAAGATAATGGGGGAAGCCAAGCATGATAGCTCATGCCTGTAATCCCAGTACTTCGGGAGACCAAGGCAGGAGGATAGCTTGAGGCCAGGGGTTCAAGACCAGCCCAGACAACATAATGAGACCTCCATCTTTACAAAAAATGTAAAAATTAGCCAAACAAGAGAATCACTTGAACCCAGGAGTTCGAGAGACAGTGAGCTATGAACACGCCATGCATTACAGCCTGGGTGACAAAGTGAGACCCTGTCCCCTAAAAAAAAAAAAAGATAATTTGACAATATCCACAAATATTTTAAATGCATATGCCCTTTAATTCCGCAAATACTAATTTAAAACTATAGATATAACTGTTTGTGTGCAAAATGGTGCATGAACAAGGATATTCACTAAACAATTTTTTTTTGAAAGCAGGATTTATTGAAGATAGAAAAGCTCCCACAGCAGGAGGGGACCCAAGGGGGTTGCCCCACTAAATAATTTTTAAGAGTCAAAAACAGGAAACAAATTCTTATTAACTGGGGA
>NW_007161531.1:0-859 GCF_000164805.1 Carlito syrichta | reverse complement strand
CAGGTGATTTAATTAGCTGAATCAACTAGCTAGCTACCTAGCAAGATTGCTTATTTAATAGTTGACTAACTAGCTAACTACCAAGGTACCAGCTGATTTAAACTTTTAGTTAACTAGCTAGCTACCTAACAAGCTAACTTAGTACTTTGCTGTGTAGCTAGCTAACTTACTTAACCAGCTAACTAACTAGTTAGCTTACCCATTATCTAACGTGCTAGCTAGCTGACTTAATCATCCGACTTTACTCCTTTGCTAACGAGTTTCCTAGGTGGCTCAAGCAGCTGACTTAACCCGTTAGCTAGCTAGCTATCAAGCTGCATCATGCAGCTGACTTAACTAAACTCATTAGCTCACTAGCTAGCTAACCTACTCAACCAGTAGACCCAACCCGTTTGCTTACTAGCTAGCTAGATGTCTCATCCAACTGACTTTCCCAGTTAATTAACTAGCTAACTACCTGACTCAACCTGGTGTCCTAAACCGTTAGCTAACTTGCTAGCTAGCTGTCTTAACCAGCTGACCAAATTAGAAAGCTGACTTAACTAGCTGAATTATTTAGGTGACTTAACTACTTATGTAGCTGACTTAATTGGCCAACCTAACTAGTTATCTGGTTTACTTGAATACCTGAATTAGTTAATTAACTATTTAGCTAGCTGAATAACTAACTGACTTAATTAATTAGCTAACTAGTTAGTTATCAGACTTAAGTAGCTGATATTATATTTAGCTAGTGAGCTAGCTAACTTAGCTAGATGATGTAGCTAGCTATCTGTTTAGCTAGCTGACTTAGCTAGCTGACTTTAGTTGGCTAAGGAGATAGCTAGTTGTCTTAATGAGTTTGTTAATGAGTTAGCTG
>NW_007161530.1:0-701 GCF_000164805.1 Carlito syrichta | reverse complement strand
GGAATCAGAAGCAGGCTGAGGAGTTGCCACAGTCACACAGAGTCTCTGAAGAAGGCTCGCATTCACAGTATTATTATTATAACTGAGTACATTTAC
Organism: Carlito syrichta; assembly: GCF_000164805.1. Classification (NCBI taxonomy): domain Eukaryota; kingdom Metazoa; phylum Chordata; class Mammalia; order Primates; family Tarsiidae; genus Carlito; species Carlito syrichta. Next base: position 605 of record NW_007161530.1, on the reverse strand, counting down.
ATCAATAATTAATTCACATGCTTAGGATTTTGTGTTGTGTTCACAGAAAGAAGATTGAGAACTTTGTAAAGACTGTGATGACAGCAATTAAAAAAACCCATATGCGCATCTCTCCACATATAAAAAAAATATACAAAAGGAAACACTACTCCTGGTGGGTAGAACATATCTAAGGATTAGTGGATTATTTCTGTTTTCTTCTTCATCTTTTCTGAATTTTCCAAATTTCCTTCAACGATCAGTTTTAACTTTGTTTTTATCTTATGGAGTTTATTCATTTAAAAAAACTGAGATAAGTTTACAACAAAAACAAAATCTGCCATCATCCCAGCACCCATACCAATGGTCTCTGTTGACATGAAAAAAAATAAATTTTGAAAACAATATACAGGCTGGGCTCGGTGGCTCAGCCTGTCATCATCCCAGCACTTTGGGAGGCCAAGGCAAGTGGATTGCCTGAGCCCATGGGTTACAGACAAGCCCGGGCAACTTGGTGAGACCTCGTCTCTACAATAAATCCAAAAATTAGCAGGGCATGTTAGCACATGCCTATAGTTCCAACTACTTGGAAGGTTGAGGTGGAAGGATTGCCTGAGCACAGCAGG
>NW_007161529.1:0-770 GCF_000164805.1 Carlito syrichta | reverse complement strand
TTTTGAATAAACTAATTCAGTCACTGTTGCAAGTTGTATAAAATGTGTATATAACAAAAACACATTTTGCATGCAGCATGTATATAACTGTTTTCACATAGTGTACAGGAGTATTTGCAACTGGGTACATACTGTATAAGACATGCCCCTCACTGTTACATGATGCATTAGATTCTAACTTCGTGGATACATTTATGGAAGAAATGTTGTGCTTATCACTGTTGCACATCATATTAAATATGTATGTAACACATATGTGAAATGTGTTTAACTCATTATGTTGTATGCAGGTTCTTTCACAACTAAGATCCTGCTGTATGAAATATATCCCTCACAGTTATACATGGAATGAGAGAATATTATATTGAGTGTATTTTTGTATGAACGATATTGCTCACTGTTGCAGGATGTGTAAAATATGTCTCCTACTTTGGCATGATATGTGATATATAAAGTTGTGTTTATTATGTACTATGTTGGCGTTTACCACACTGGATACCTATGAAATTAGGTAGGCATTTAACTGCTTTATATTGTATGCAGGTGTTTACACAAATTGACGCATGGTGAATGAGATGTGTTACTAACTGTGAGGAGAAGATTGTGTAGTTGCCCATAATAAGCTGGCTGACCAGAAAGACTGAGGGTAGGTAGGGAGACTTCCTGTACAGGGCTGGATATTGGCTGGAACTTAGAAGATGAAATTGGCAAACTTCCACTTCTGGATCCTCTGCAGGCTCTTGTGGTCCTGGGCGAGTGTTCATCTCTTC
>NW_007161528.1:0-8508 GCF_000164805.1 Carlito syrichta | reverse complement strand
GGAAATGTTGTGTGAAATATATTTAACTCCTTTCTTGTACGTTTTTATTTTCCAAGTGATTACATGCCAAATGATGTGTATCCCTCACTTCTGCACATTGAATTAGATAAATTCATAGAGAGTACAAATTTAGATGAACTGTGTTTATAACTGGTGCACATAGTATGTATTTTGTCTCCACCTGAAGTCAAGTTGAGGGAAATGTGTGTTTAACTGTTTTAGTTTGTATTAGTGTGATTTTGCAAGTGGGTGTCTGCTGTTTGAAATGAGTTCCTAACTGCTGGAATTTTAAGGATTTTATCTCATCTTGGGTACAGTTTTGGGGGACCTAAGTCCGTAATTTTCGAATGTTTTATAAGATGTGTCTCTAAGTTGGAACATGTTATGAAATGTATGTTTAACTGTTTTACTTTGCATGTGTGTGTTTGTACAACTGGGTGCATGCTGAGTGAGATGTGTCCCTGACTACTGCATTTTCAGAAGAGCTGTTTCTGTCACTGTTGCACATAGTAGAAACTGCATCTCCATCTAAAGGCAAGTTAAGTGAAATGTGTGTTGAACTATTTTACATTGTATTTGGGTTCTTTCAAGTGTGTGTATAATATTGGAAATAAGTATCTCACTGTTGAATATTGAATGACACTATTTCATGCTTGGTGCATTTTTGGATGAGTTGTGTCTGTCATTGTTGACAATGGATGAAGTGTGTCTCTAAATTGGGGCATGTTGTGTGAAATGTGTTTTTAACTGTTTCACATTGTATAAGGGTATTATGGCAAATCTGGTGCATGCTGTATGACATATGTCAGATGGTTGCACATTGAATGAGATTATTTTGTACTGAGTGTATTTTTTGGTGAATTATGTCTGTCAATTTTTGCACTTGTATGAAATGTTCTCTCACTTGGGGCATTGCAACATGTGTGTTAAACTGTTTTGTGCTGCATGCTGGTGTTCCCCCAACTGAATTCATAATTTATGAATAGTACCTCTCACTGTTTCACATTGAATGAGATAACTGTGTGTATTTTTAGATGATCTATGAAACACTGTACAAAACTTGTTTCTGATTGTGGGCAATTGTGTGAAATATGTGTTTAACCATTTAACAATGTATTCAAGTGTTAATGCATCTGGGTAAATGCTGAATTAGATATGTCCCTGACTGCTGCCCAATAAATGAGATTATCTCATGTGGAGTAAATTTTTGAATAAGGTAAGCTTGTCATTGCTAAAAAAATTTAAGAAATGTGTTTCTAAATCGGAGCTTGTTGTGTGAAATGGATATTTAAATATTTCAAGTTGTTTAAATGTGTTCATGCAACTAAGTTCATGCTGTATGATGTGTCTCATAGTGTAGAACATTGAATAATATTATTTCATTGTGGGGTACATTTTTCGATAAGCTATGTTTGTCATGGTTGCACAATATATGAAATGTGTTTATGTCTGTCATTGTTGCATGATGTATAAAACGTGCTTTTTAATTGGGGAGTGCTGTGTGAAACGTGTGCTTTTTTTGATATGTGGTGGTGATTTCTCAACTACATGCAAGTTGTATGACATGAGTCTCTCACTGTTACCCACTAGATGAGATAAGTTAGCAATGGGCAAATTTTTGATTGAGCTGTATCTGTCACCATTGAATGTTGTATGAAATTATTCTCTAACCCTACATATGGAGTGTGAAATATATGTTGAACAATTTTACTTTTTTTTTTTAGTTGGATTCTCACTATGTAGCCCAGACTGGAGTGCAGTGGCCGCTCCCAGTCACTGCAGCCTCGACTCGCTGGGCTCCGGCAATCCTTTCACATCAGGCTACCGAGTAGCCAGAATTACAGGTGCGCACTACCACGCCCAGCTGATTTTTTGATTTATTGTAGAGATGAGGTCTTGCTGCCCAGGTGGGTCTTGAACCCGCGGGCTCAGGCAATCCACTCACCTCAGCCTCCCAAAGGCACGGGATTACAGGCTGAGCCACCGAGCCTGACTCAATTTTACTTTTTATGCGAGTGTTTTCACAACTCGACAAACTGAATGATACATGCTGAATGAACTATGTACCTCATCGTTGCACAATAAGTAATTGTTTTAAGCTTGATGCATTTTTTGATGAAGTATGTCTTTCACTGTCGCAGGTTATAAAAATATGTAACTACTGGTATCTTGTGTGAAATGTGTGTTTAACTTTATTTTTATGTTATATGCAGATGTTCTCACAACTGTAGGCATGCTGTTGCACATTGAATGAGACTATATTATACAGTGTGCAATTCTGGTTTCGCTATGTCTGTCACTCTTGCACTTTGTGAAAATGTGTCTCTAAATTGGGTACAGTGTGTAAAACACGTGTTTAAGTGTATTACATTGTATGCAGGGTTCATGCAACTGGGTACATGCTGAATGAGCTGTGATCTTAACTGGTGTAGGATGAATGCGTTTGTTTTATGCAGACTGAATTTTTGGATGAACTATGCCTGTTAGGATTTTTCGTGGTTGGAAATGTATTTCTTTCTTCTATTTTTTGAAGTTGGAGTCTCTCTGTGTTCACCCAGGCTGGAGTTCAGTGGCACACTCATAGCCATCCCTGCTTTGGTCTGCAGGGATGTGGTGATCCTCCTGCCTCAGTCATCCAAGTATTCAGAACTGCAGGTGTGCACTACCACACTTGTCTTATTTATTTATTTATTGTAGAGACGAGGTCTCACCAAGATGCCCAAGTCAGCCACAAACCCATAGACTTAGGCAATCCACTTGCCTCGGCATCCCAGTGTGCTGTAATTAATGACTGAGCCACTGTGCCCAGCATAAATGTATTTCTAACTTGAGGAATGTTTTGTGAAATATGAGTAAGTATTTTACATTTCATTTGAATATTTTCACAGTTGGGTACATGCTGAATAAGATGTGTTCTTGCTGCATGTTAAATAAGATAACTTCATACTGGAGGAATTTTTGAATAAACTAATTCAGTCACTGTTACAAGTTGTATAAAATTTGTGTATAACAAAAACACATATTGCATGCAGCATGTATATAACTGTTTTCACATAGAGTACAGGAGTATTTGCAACTGGGTACATACTGTATTAGACGTGTCCCTCACTGTTACATGATGCATTAGATTCTAACTTCGTGGATACATTTATGGAAGAAATGTTGTGCTTATCACTGTTGCACATCATATTAAATATGTATGTAACACATATGTGAAATGTGTGTTTAACTCATGATGTTGTATGCAGGTTCTTTCGCAACTAAGATCCTGCTGTATGAAATATATCCCTCACAGTTATACATGGAATGAGAGAATATTATACTGGGTGTATTTTTGTATGAACGATATTGCTCACTGTTGCAGGATGTGTAAAATATGTCTCCTACTTTGGCATGATATGTGATATATAAAGTTGTGTTTATTATGTACTATGTTGGTGTTTACCACACTGGATACCTATGAAATTAGGTAGGCATTTAACTGCTTTATATTGTATGCAGGTGTTTACACAAATTGGTGCATGGTGAATGAGATGTGTTACTAACTGTGAGGAGAAGATTGTGTAGTTGCCCATAATAAGCTGGCTGACCAAAAAGACTGAGGGTAGGTAGGGAGACTTCCTGTACAGGGCTGGATATTGGCTGGAACTTAGAAGATGAAATTGGTAAACTTCCACTTCTGGATCCTCTGCAGGCTCTTGTGGTCCTGGGTGAGGGTTCATCTCTTCCTGAAAATGATAACATAATACATAATCATGTATTTTGAGGCTGCAAGAGCTGCAAGAGCTGCCTCATGACATCGAGGATGATGGTGATCTTCCTCATGCTTAACAGATACTGGGACATCAGTCTCAGAGAACTAGTAGCCAGGGCATCAATAGTAGATGAGAGTCACTCACTGGGGAACTGATCACAGAGGAGGGCTACTCATTAGGGCACCCATCGAGAAGAGTGCCACTAATTGGGACACTTATTAATGAGGAGAGACAGTCACTGGGCAACCCATCAATGAAGAAGTTGGCTCAATTAGCCACCCATTAGAGATGAGATTCTGGAACTAGGCAACCATCACAGAGGAGAGTAAGTCACTGTAACACCCAACAAAGAGGAATGCCATTGCAGGAGCATCCAAAACAAAGGACAAACACTGAGGCACACATCACAGACGAGGTTCAATCATTGAGGTACCTACCCTAGAGGAGGGTAAGTCACTTGGACACCCTAAGGGAGGGACTCAGTCACTGGGGAGAGATTGTTACAGGGATACCCATTAGAGGAGAGAGCTTGTCACTGAGGAACCCATCACAGAAGAAGACTGGTCTCTGCGGTATCTATCAGAAAGCAAGTCAAAGGGGCACCAATTTTGGAGTAGGAAAAGTAACTAGAATATAAATCATAGAAGATAACTAATCACTGCAGCACCCATCACAAAGTATGTCCAGTCATTGGGGTATCAACCTTAGAGGAGGCACAATCACGGCAGCACCCATCACAGAAGAGACCCAGTCACTGTTACATCCATGACAAAGGATGCCTAGTCACCATTCATATATAAAGGCCAGACATTGAGACATCATCACAGGGGAAGCCAAGTCACTGAGGCACACATTATGGAGCAGGATCAGTCACTGGCACAACCATCGCCAAAGAGGGCCATACTTTGGGGGCATCCATTACTGAGGATGCTCATTAAGTGAGATACCAATAACAGAGGAGGTCTAGTTACTGGGGGAACAATTCTGGAGGACTGTCAGTCACATGGCACTAGTCACAGAGGAACACAATCACTGGAGCATCCATAATGGAATATCGTCAAACACTAAGTGACAGATATGAATGGGGTATTGTCACTGGACCATCAATTGTAGGGTAAACCCTATCACTGGGAACATAGTGGAGGAGGACCAGACACTGAGATACCTATCAGGAAGGAGGGCTTGTCAGTTGGACACCCATTACTGAGAAGGCTCAGTAATTGGGGCGCTCATTAAAGTGCAGAGCTAGTCACTGAGGAAACCATGATGGAGGAAAGTTTGTCAATGGGCAGCAATCACAGAGGTTTCAGTCACTGAAACATCCATACTGGAGGAGGACCAGTCACTGAGGCAGTAACATGGAGTGGGCCAAGTCACTGTGGTATCAAATACAGAGGAAGTTTATTCACTTGGATGCCTACCATAGTATAGGGAGAATCACTGTAAAACCCATTTTGTAGCAGGACCATTCACTGGTCACAAATCAAAGAGGTAAGGTAGACTATGTGAAAACAAGAACATAAGAGAGATTGTCCCTGGATCAACCATCATAGAAGAGGACCAGTTACTATAGCACCCAGCTCAGAGCAGGATCTGTCACTGTGGCACCAATCATAGAGGAGGGTCAGTCACAAAGGCATGCATCATAAAGAGGGTTAGTCACTCATGTACAAATCATGGAGTAGTGTCAGTTACTGGGACAACCATTATCAACAAGAGCCACTCATTGGGGCACACATCCCAAAGGAGAGATTCACAAGGGAATATCCAATACAAAGGAGGACTGGTCACTGAGGGAGAGGAGGTGTAGCCATGGAGAACCCAACAAAGAGGACCAGTCACTGTGAGAGACATCAAAGAAGAGGGCCAGTTACCGGGGCTCCCATAATATAGGCATCAATCACAGGGCCACTCAACATATCACTTCTGGCAGAGGAGGACTAGTCACTGGTATACCCAACACAGAAGAGGGCTAGTCATTGTGACACCCACAAGAGATGACCAGTAACTGGGGCAGCCATCATAGTGGAGGTCTAGGCTCTTGATTACTCATAACAAAGGAGTCAACTCACTTGTGTACCAATTGCAGATGACAGCCTGTCACTGAGGCACCCATAACAGGCAGACCAGTCACTGATGTCCACATCACAGTGGCGAATCAGTCATGGGGCCACCATCACAGAGGAGGGCTAATCACTGGGACACCTACACAGAAGAAGACCTGTCATTTTTGCACTGATGACAGGAGAAGAACAGTTCCAGGGCAGGCATTATTGAAGAGGGTCAGTCAATGGAATACCCATTATAGAGGATTCCCAGTCACTGAGGTATATAAAAGTGGAGAGGAAGTCACAAGGAATCCACAACGAGTATAGCTAGTCACTAAGACACAAATTGTGTAAGAGTATAGTTACTATAATACCCATCACAGAGGAAGGCTAGTCACTGAGGCACCCAATTTGAATAGGGATCATTCACTGTGGCAGCAATCTCAGTCAATGAATCACCTATCATGGAGAAACTCCTGTCACTGGATAACCATCACAGAAAAGGGCCAGTCACATGGGGCCCCCAACATGGAGGAAACCCAGAAACTGGAGCAACCACACAGAATATGGCACTGAGGCACCCATTTTAGAGAGTCAAATGTTAGGACACCCATCAGAGAAGAGGGTTATTCATTGCAGCTTCCATCGCAGTGGATGTTCAGTCACTGTGGCAGCAATCAAATAGAAGGTATAGTCACTGGGGCACCACTTCTGTAGGAAGTCCAGTCACTGTGGCACCCATTACATGGTAGGGCTATCCACTGGTGCAGACATATATGATGACATATCGTGGTCACCAAACACAGGGGGAGGTCCAGTCACTGTATCCACAATTATGGGGGAGGACCTGTCACTGGGATACCCGTCACAAAAGAGGACTAGTCACTGGTGCACTCATTATGAAGGGTGCCCAGTCACTATGAAAACCATCACCGAAGAAGACTAGTCAAACAATTTAATCCACTAGTCCCAGATTGGGAAAGTCACTGGGACAACCATTATGGAGGAGGATCAGAAAAGGGGGTAACAGCTGGGCTCAATGGCTCAGCCTGTAATCCTGTGCCTTTGGGAGGCTGAGGTGAGTGGATTGTCTGAGCCCGCAGTTTCGAGACCCGCCTGGGCAAGGAGACCTCATCTCTACAATAAATCAAAAAATCACCCAGGTGTGGTAGTGCATGCCTGTAATTCCGGCTACTTGGAAGGCTGAGGTGGAAGGATCACCAGAGCCCAGCAGGTCAAGGCTGCAGTGACCGGGAGCAGCCACTTCACTCCAGTCTGGGCGACAGAGTGAGACTCCAACTCAAAAAAAAGAAAGAAAGAAAAGGGGGTAACAATCACAGAGGAGGATACGTCACTTGGGCACCCATAATGGATGAGAGTCAGTCACTGGGTCACTGATCACAGAGTAAGACTGGTCACTTGGGGACTTGTTAGGGTGAAGTGCCAGTCACTGGGAAAACCTTCACAGAGGAGGGCTAGTCACTTGGGATACCACTATGCAGGGGTTTCAGTTACTTGTTCAACAATCACATATTCTGTTTAGGCACTAGGGCAACAATTTTGGATGAGGGCCAGTAACTTGGGTAATTATCAGAAAGAAGGGCTAAGAATTGAGTCACACATCACAGAGCATGGCAAGTCACTGTGACACCCATCACAGAGGACAACTGGTAACTGGGGAACCCATCACAGAAGAGGACTAGTCACTACAACATCCATTAAAGAAGAGTGCCAGTATCTAGAGAATCTATCACAGAGGAGGGCCAGACATTGTGGCACCCATCACAGAGGAGGACTAGCCACTACAGAATTCATTAGGGATGAAGAAAAAGTCGCTCGGGAATCCATCACATAAGATGGCTACTGTGGCACCCATCACAGAGAAATAGCAGTCACTGGGACACCTAGTGTAGTGGAAGGCCAATTACAAGAAAGTATAGAATCAAACACTAGGACAAACATTATGAAGAAGAGCCAGGCACTGGTGAACCCATTACAGAGGAAAGTCAGTCATTGGGACACACATTTCAGGGGAATATCTGTCACTAAGACATACATCACAGAGGAGAACCAGTCTCTAAGGCATCAACACAGAGGGAGGCCAATCACTGAGTCACCCATTAGCATGAGGTCCATTCACTGGGCCACTTACAATAGAGCTAGTAACTGTGACACCCTTTACAGAGGAGAGCCAGTCACTGAGACAGCAATCACAGAAGAGAAACTGTCAATGGGTCACCATCACAAAGGATGACCAGACACTGGGAAACCCATCACAAAGGAGGACTTGTCACTGGAGCAACAATTATGGAGGAGGCCCAGTTGCAAGGACATCCATTACTGAGGAGGGGTAGTCACTAGTGCACATTTTTAAGGAGGGCAAATCAATGGGGGAATTAATCATCAATTAGTTTCAATCACAGGGGTTCCCAAATAAAGTAAGGCTAATCACTGGGTAATCTATCATGTAGGAGACCCAGTCACTGAGAATATGAGTATAGAAGGAAACTAGTCACAGAGGACCATATTACAAAGGAGGATCAGTTACTAGGTAATTTTTCTCAGAGCAGGGCCATTCACTGGGGCAACCATCACAGAGAAGGGCCAGTCAAATATTCATGCATAAGAGAGGAGGAAAGTTACTGGGACATGAATCACAGAAGAGCGCTTGTCATTGTGGGACCCATCACAGAGGAGTGGCTCCC
>NW_007161527.1:0-426 GCF_000164805.1 Carlito syrichta | reverse complement strand
GGATTATTGTGAACAGAGATCATTGGGGAAGGAGGCTGCAACCTTGGACATAGAGTTCCCGAAATATGGTTAATCAGCAGATAATCATGCTGTGACTTTGGGAGGCTGGGGTGGGTGACTGCTGGAGCCCAGGAGTTCAAGACCAGCCTGGGTCACATAGCGAGACTTTGTCACTCCCCAGAACGCAAACACTCAAGTTGCACATGGTGGAGTCCATGGTGCCAGCTACAAGGTATGCGGTGGCCTCCATCCTGGGTGTGTCTTTGCGTTGCTCCCACCAACAGCACATACCAGTCCAGGCCGAGCACCGTGACTCATGGCCATCAGACTGGTGCTCTGGGAATGCAAGGTGGGAGGCTGCCTGAGCTCAGGTAGAGGTTCCAGTAGTCATGATCGTGCAGCTACACCACAGCCCTGCTTACGAAG
>NW_007161526.1:0-331 GCF_000164805.1 Carlito syrichta | reverse complement strand
GTTGCACATGGTGGAGCCCATGGTGCCAGCTACAAGGTATGCGGTGGCCTCCATCCTGGGTGTGTCTTTGAGTTGCTCCCACCAACAGCACATACCAGTCCAGGCCGAGCACCGTGACTCATGGCCATCAGACTGGTGCTCTGGGAATGCAAGGTGGGAGGCTGCCTGAGCTCAGGTAGAGGTTCCAGTAGTCATGATCGTGCAGCTACACCACAGTCCTGCTTACGAAGTCTCCGGCCACAAAAATGTTGCCTCCCATGTGCATCATGATGAATGTCCACACCTCCCCAGGGAAATGTCTGCATGGGTGGTGGATGATGGTGTGATCAGG
>NW_007161525.1:0-1086 GCF_000164805.1 Carlito syrichta | reverse complement strand
GCCACACTGCTTTGATCACTCTATACCTGACAACCCCCATAACTCGGGACAGTATGTTCCGTGAGCTAACATGGGCCTTTGCCATGGGGCACGAGTATGTTGGGTGGAGGCAGGCCTTCTGGGACTCGTGACTGAAAGCATGGGATGGACGTGCCTGGTGGCCACCTTTGATACATCCCATGAACGACAGGCAGGAAAGTAGTTTTTCCTCTCCCATTCCTGTGTGTGATTTCTCACACTGGGTGGCAGAGGTGGTGGTGGTGGAGGTGATGGTGGTGGAGGTGATGGTGATTATTATTATTTGAGTCGGAATGCCACTTTGTCACCTAGGCCAGAGTACAGGGGCATGCTCATAGACACAACAGACTCCACCTGCCGGGCCCAGGCGATGCTCCTTCCTCTGCCCCCGAGTGGCTGGACCCACAGGACTGTGCCACCACACCCGGTTAATTTTAGATTTATTTTTGATGGCTGAGATGAGGTCTTGCCCTGTGTCCCGGCCTGGTGTCAAACCCTCAGGCTCAGGGTGCGGCTCTCGCCCACCGCAGCCTCCACCGATGGCTCCAGCAATCCTCCCACTGTGGCCTCCTGGGTGGCCAGAATGAAAGTCCTGTGCCACCAAGCTCAGCTCATTCTTTTGGCTTCTTGTAGAGTCGAGGTCTTGCAATGGTTCCCAGACTGGTGTCAAGCCTGTGGGCTCGGTCATCCTCTCACCTTGGCCTCCCAGAGCATTGGGATGACAGGTGTGAGCGCTTGCACCCAACCTCTAAACCCCTCTTGGGGCCCCACCATGAGGCCCTCTCCCTTCTGACGACCTGGGATCATGGAGAGGGCAACCAGAGTCACCCGCCAAGACCTCCTGGATGGGAGGGCATGGAGCATGGGTGTGTTGTGTCTTCACCTCGGCTACCCGCCCCTACTCCCCCCTTGTTCACCAGGGTGGACCCGCTCACTTCTTCCAGTGGCTGCCTTGGGAAAAGGAAGGGCTTGACTCTCAAAACTTCAGGTGGCAGGGACGGCTGGGAGATTCATGCCTGTCTCCTCGGCACTCAGAGCCAAGATAGGAATATGTCCGAAGCCAGAAGT
>NW_007161524.1:0-523 GCF_000164805.1 Carlito syrichta | reverse complement strand
AAGGAGGAAGGAAGGAAGGAAAGAAAGAAAGAAAGAAAGAAAGAAAGAAAGAAAGAAAGAAAGAAAGAAAGAAAGAAAGAAAGAAAGAAAGAAATCCATTTTCCTGCAAACCTTCTGCCCTCAGTTTTTACCCCCCATTCCCCCATATGGCAAGGTCCCTCAAGCTCTGCACCTTCCATCCCCAAACACCCCAATGGCTGCCCCCCAATTTTGCTGCGGGAGTTCCTAAGGTTCCCTGCCCGGGTTCCTGCCAGCTCACCTCTCAAGGTGTGAAATGTGCCCCAGGCAGGCTGACCCTCTGACTCTGCAATGAGGACCTCACCCAAGAATGGCCAGGGGCAGATTCCTCACCCGGGGACATTTCTTTCCTCCCAATCCCATTTTTAGAGGCTCTAACGCCAGTCACCCTCTGAACACACCCTGTGCAGTTGATAATCTGTATACGATTCTGATGTTTTTAGGGACAGGGTCTGGCTATGTGGCCCAAGCTGGTGCCCAAAGAGGTGACCGTCATTCACCACCA
>NW_007161523.1:0-687 GCF_000164805.1 Carlito syrichta | reverse complement strand
TGCAAACCTTCTGCCCTCAGTTTTTACTCCCCGTTCCCCCATATGGCAAGGTCCCTCAAGCTCTGCACCTTCCATCCCCAAACACCCCAATGGCTGCCCCCCAATTTTGCTGCAGGAGTTCCTAAGGTTCCCTGCCCGGGTTCCTGCCAACTCACCTCTCAAAGGTGTGAAATGTGCCCCAGGCAGGCTGACCCTCTGACTCTGCAATGAGGACCTCACCCAAGAACGGCCAGGGGCAGATTCCTCACCCAGGGACATTTCTTTCCTCCCAATCCCATTTTTAGAGGCTCTAACGCCAGTCACCCTCTGAACACACCCTGTGCAGTTGATAATCTGTATACGATTCTGATGTTTTTAGGGACAGGGTCTGGCTATGTGGCCCAAGCTGGTGCCCGAAGAGATGACCGTCATTCACCACCAGCCTCGAAATCGCGGGCTCCGGCGATCCTCCACCTCAGCATACAGAGTGGCCGGGATGATGGGCACCATGCCCCCAGACCTCCTGTTTGGATGGGTGTGGAGATGGGGTCTCCCTGCATGGCACAGGCTGGCCTTGAGCTCCTGGGTTACAGCCATCCTCCAGCCTCAGCTTCTCAGAACACTGGAATTCCAGGTGTGGGCTGCCATGGCCCACCTTCTGGTTTGTTTTTGATGAAGGATCAAGGTCTGTCTTGGGGCCTCAACCTC
>NW_007161522.1:0-723 GCF_000164805.1 Carlito syrichta | reverse complement strand
TCAGCTAGATAGCCAGCTATATAGTTAGCTAGCTCTTCAAGTCAGCTAGCAAATCAGCTAGTTACTTAGCTAACTAGTCTGCTAGCAACTCAGCTATCTGGTCAGCTAACTAGAGGGCTCACTCGCTTTCCATCAGGTCACCTAACTAGTCAGCTCACTCATCTGCCAAACAGTCAGCAAACTAGTCAGCTTGCTCACCCGCCTACAGGTCAACAAACTTGTCAGGTCACTTGCAGGACAAGCTAGCTAACTAATCGGCTTCCTTGTAAGCCAACCAGTTAAGTCAGATCATGGGTCAGCTCACTTGCCAGTCGACTAGTTAAGGCAGCTCACCTGTTGGTTCACTGTGTAGCCAACTATTTAAGTTGGCTCACCGGTTGGCTCAATCACCAGTCGACTTGTTAAGTCTTCTGAGTTGTTGGCTCACTCACCAGCCGACTAAATTCAGCTGACCAGCGAGCTCACATGCCAGCTGACTATTTAAGTCAGCTGACCAGTAAGCTCACTTAGTGGACGACTAGTAAAGTCAGCTGAAAACTCTGCTCACTCACTGGCAGAATAATTAATTCAGCTCACTTGACTCACTCAAAGGTCGAAGAGTTAAGTCAGCTAACTAGTCAGCCTACTGGCTGGCCAACTAGTTGAGTCAGCTAACCAATTGGCTGACTAATCGGCCAACGTGTCAGCTGATATGTTAGCTCAGCTAACTAGTCAGCTGACAAG
>NW_007161521.1:0-516 GCF_000164805.1 Carlito syrichta | reverse complement strand
GGGTCAGCTCACTTGCCAGTCGACTAGTTAAGGCAGCTCACCTGTTGGTTCACTGTGTAGACAATTATTTAAGTTGGCTCACCGGTCGGCTCAATCACCAGTCGACTTGCTAAGTCTTCTGAGTTGTTGGCTCACTCACCAGCCGACTAAATTCAGCTGACCAGCGAGCTCACATGCCGGCTGACTATTTAAGTCAGCTGACCAGTAAGCTCACTTTGTGGACGACTAGTACAGTCAGCTGACAAGTCTGCTCACTCACCGGCAGAATAATTAATTCAGCTCACTTGACTCACTCACAGGTCGAAGTGTTAAGTCAGCTAACTAGTCAGCCTACTGGCCGGCCAACTAGTTGAGTCAGCTAACCAATTGGCTGACTAATCCGCCAATTTGTCAGCTGACATGTTAGCTCAGCTAACTAGTCAGCTGACAAGTTAGGACAGCTAACTAGTTTGCCAGCAAGTCGGCGGACTAGTTAGTTCAGCAAACCAGTATGCCAACTAGTTAACCGAGATAACT
>NW_007161520.1:0-3008 GCF_000164805.1 Carlito syrichta | reverse complement strand
GGGGCGTGATGATAGGGCGACTCCTGCCTGTCTCTCAGGAACTCAGGGAAGCCGAGATGGGAAGAGGGCTGGAGACCAGGAGCTCCAGACCAGGCTGGACAGCATAGCAAGCCCCCACCGAAACTGCAAGGAAAATCCAGAAATCTTTGAGTGAGGGCAGGCCTCAGCAAGAGGATCGACTCTGGGTCAGAGTTCAAGACCAGTCCTGAAGACCAGGATGTCAAAGATATGGAAATATTGTGATCACAGCAGTTTAGTAGGCCCAGGTCGAGAGGTTGGCCCGAGTTGGGTGGTTTGAGAGCAGCCTGGGCAAACTAGTGAGGAAAGAAAAGGAAGAAAGAAAGAAAGAAAGAAAGAAAGAAAGAAAGAAAGAAAGAAAGAAAGAAAGAAAGAAAGAAAGAAAGAAAGACAGGAAACAGAAAGAAAGAAAGAAAGAAAGAAAGAAAGAAAGAAAGAAAGAAAGAAAGAAAGAAAGAAAGAAATCCATTATTTTGCAAAACTTCTGTCCTCAGTCTTTCCTCCCCGCACCCCCCATATGTGCGGGTCCCCCATTCTCAGCAACTTCCAGCCTCAACCCCCCAATTGGTGCCCCCACTTTTATGTGGGAGTTCCCACATACCTGGCCAGGTTCTTGCCAGCTCTCCGCTCCGATGGGAGAAGTGTGTCCCAGGCAATGAAGTTCTTCCCTCAAGAAAGGCCAGGGACACATCCGCTACCCAGGAACATTTCTTCCCCACCAATTCTATTTTTCCTAGCTCTAAAATCAGTCATCATGTGCACACATTATGCACAGTTGAGAATCTGTGTATGATTCTGATGTATTTGCAGACAGGTTCTGGCTCTGTGTCCCAGACTGGAGCCCGGGGACATAACCGTCATTCACCACTACCTTCAAAATTGCAGGCACTGATGATCCTCCCACCTCAGCCTCTGTAGTGGCCGGGACAACAGGTACCTCCACCCCAGATACCCTGCTTGGATGAGTGCAGAGACAGGGTCTCCCTGCATGGCCTGGGCTGGCCTTGGGATCCATCCACCCACCTCAGCCTTGCAGAGTACTGGAATTCCAGGAATGGGCTCCCACACCAGGTCTTCTGGTTTATTTTCAATGAAGGATCGAGACTGGGCTCTGGGGCTCAGCCTCATCATCCCAGTCATTTGGGAGGCCGAGGCCAGTGGCCAACCCAAGTCTGTGGGTAGAGACCCACATAGGCACCTCCGTGAGACCACATCTCTACCCTCTATCCCAAATGAGCCGGGTGTGGTGGCATGTGCCTGTCGTTCCAGCTCCTCAGAAGGCCAGGAAATGACTTGCCAGTGTCCATCAGGCTGAGGATGCAGTGACCAGGAGTCAGTCATTGCCCTCCAACCTGGGTGACAGAGTGAGACTCTGATTCAAAGAAAAAAAGGGGAAAAAAAAGAAGAGCATCCATTTGTGTATGGAGCTGGGATCATTGTAAACAGACTGGGATTATTTCAGAAGGAGGTCCTGGCCTTGGGCATAAGTTCCCGAAAGACAGTGGATCAGCAGACATTTGGGCTGTGGCTTTGGGAGGTTGAGGCAGTGGACCACTGGAACCCTGGAGTTTGAGACTAGCCTGGGCCACATAGCGAAACCTTGCCACTCCCAAGAATGCAAATACTGGAGTTGCGTGTGGTGGTGCCTGCAGTCCTGGTTACATGGGATGCAGGGGCCTCCGTCTTGGGTCGTTCCTTTGCATCACTCCCACTGACAGAACATGCAAGTCCGGGTCAGACACCAAGGCTAATGTCCATCAGCTCCCACCTTGGGAGGCTGAGGTGGGAGGCTGCCTGAGCCCAAGGGTCATACAGCAGCCCAGGCGACCAGACCACACCTCATCTTGGTGAGAGATCCCCAAAATCAAGTCAGGTGTGGTGGCCCCCAGAGTCTCAGCTCCTCTGGGGATGAAGCTGGAGTACTGCCTGAGCCCTATATTTCGAGGCCCCAGAAGCCATGATCATGCCGCTGCACCCCAGCCACATCAACAGAGACTCTGGAGACAAAAAAGATGCCTCCCGTGTGCATCACAATGGACCCCCATGGCTCCCAGTAAAAGGTCACATGGGCAGGGGACAATGGAGTTATCGGGATAAGAAGTAGCCACCAATGCCCAAAGGTGGTAGACAGGGCAACTGTAATCTGGGCTGGAAGCAGTGTTGCTGGACCCCCTTGATTGCTCTATGCCCAATGGCCGCCCTAGCTCTGGGCCGTCCTTTCCTTAAGCTCACACACATCTTTGCTGTGGGGCATGAGTGTGGAGGGTGGAGGCAAGCCTTCTGGGGCACGTGGATGAAGGCATGGGATGGATGTGCTAGGTGGCCACCCTTGAAATCATTAGCAAAAGAGAGGCCAGAAAGTGACTTTTCTTCTCCCATCCATGAAGGTGACACCTCCCTCTGTGTGGCAGTGGTGTTGGTGGTGATTATTACTATTATTTAGAGTCGGAATCGCACTCTCTTGCCGAGGTCAGAATGCATGGGCACGCTCACAGCAACCGTGGAAAGACGGTGGATCGTCAAACAATCAGGCTGAGGCTTTGGGTGGCCAAGGTGGGGGACTGCTAAGCCTGGGAGTTCCAGACCAGCCTGGGGCATGTAGTGACACCTCGTCTCTCCTCAGAACACAAAAACTGAAGTCACACGTGGTGGAGCCCATGGTCCCGGGTACATGGGATGTGGTGGCCTCAGTCTTGGGGCATTCTTTTGCATTACCCTGCTGACAGAATGTGCGAGTTCAGACCAGGCACCATGGTTCACAGCCATCATTCTCGTGACCTGTGAGGCTGAAGTGGGAGGCTGCCTGTGCCCCAGGTTCGGAGACCACTTAGGGCAACATAGCCAGACGTCATCTCGGCAAGTAGTCCCCAAAATCGAGTCAGTTGTGATGGACCCCGGAGTCCTGGCTTCTCGGGGGCTGAGGTGGGAGGACCGCCTTAGCCCCACATGTCAAAGCCACTGGAGCCACGATCATGCTGCCACATGCAGCC
>NW_007161519.1:0-718 GCF_000164805.1 Carlito syrichta | reverse complement strand
CGAGGTGGGTGGTTTGAGAGCAGCCTGGGCAAACTAGTGAGGAAAGAAAAGGAAGAAAAAAAGAAAGAAAGAAAGAAAGAAAGAAAGAAAGAAAGAAAGAAAGAAAGAAAGAAAGAAAGAAAGAAAGAAAACAGAAAGAAAGAAAGAAAGAAAGAAAGAAAGAAAGAAAGAAAGAAAGAAAGAAAGAAAGAAAGAAAGAAAAATCCATTATTTTGCAAAACTTCTGCCCTCAGTCTTTCCTCCCCGCACCCCCCATATGTGCGGGTCCCCCATTCTCAGCAACTTCCAGCCTCAACCCCCCAATTGGTGCCCCCACTTTGGTGTGGGAGTTCCCACATACCTGGCCAGGTTCTTGCCAGCTCTCCGCTCCGATGGGAGAAGTGTGTCCCAGGCAATGAAGTTCTTCCCTCAAGAAAGGCCAGGGGCACGTCCGCTACCCAGGAACACTTCTTCCCCACCAATTCTATTTTTCCTAGCTCTAAAATCAGTCACCATGTGCACACATTATGCACAGTTGAGAATCTGTGTATGATTCTGATGTATTTGCAGACAGGTTCTGGCTCTGTGTCCCAGACTGGAGCCCGGGGACATAACCATCATTCACCACTACCTTCAAAATTGCAGGCACTGGTGATCCTCCCACCTCAGCCTCTGTAGTGGCCGGGACAACAGGTACCTCCACCCCAGATACCCTGTTTGGATGAGTGCAGAGACAGGG
>NW_007161518.1:0-12794 GCF_000164805.1 Carlito syrichta | reverse complement strand
CTTCACCTTAAGACCAAAGTTACATCCAAATATGGCAATATGATACTTTTTTTTCCGGGAATCTGGCCTTCATTGTCCTGAGGAACTTAAGGTATTTATACTACCAGATACCCTTTTACAACTCTCAAGGGGACCAGAATGTTGCTGGAGTCCTGAAATGACTGATTCATAATACCCACAAACCAAATATATCTGAAACATGAGACGAGCTCGAAGTCTTGATTCTTGTTTTACCGCAGCAAGACGCCCTGAGTATTTTTCGGATTGTGGACTAGTGTATTGAAGATTCCTTATTCTTCTTTATCGAAGGGCCGTGTAACATCCTGTATATGCGGACTCCCGTTCCTCAGAATACTGTCTGGAAAACTTGATTCTTGTTTTGTCATTAGCAACATGTCATGTAGATATTGTGAGGGAGGAACCGTGTAAAAGAGGTTTCTTAGTTCTCTTTAGCTAGAGATCATGTAGATTCAGCATATGAGGACTGGTATTACCTATGTTCCAGCTTCTAAACCCTGATTCTTGTTTAGACCACAGCAGATGGCCTGTTGATTTTCAGGACTGAGGACTGCTATAACCCCGATTCTTTTTCACACTTGGCAAGGGGCTCGGTATTTTCCTGTGTTTGGACTCTCATTAGATACATCCTGCTTTGAAACTCTGATTCTTTTCAGAACTTCCCAGGATGCTCTGTAGATTTTTGGAATTGAGGACTCGTGAAACGCAGATTACTCATTCTTTCTGAGCAAAAGGTCATGTAGTTGCCTGTAAATAAGGACTCCATTTTTCAGATTCATGCTCGAAAACACCATGATTCATGTTTAGACCATATCATGAAGACCTTAAGCTTTTTGGGATTGAGGACCTGAGTAACGTGGATTCCTTATTCTTACTTAGCAAATGGCATTGAAGTTTCCTTTATGTGAGGACTCCCATTACCCAGATTCCTACTCAAAAACCGGATTCGTGGTTACGTCTTAGGAAGACGGCCTGTAGTTTTTGGGATTGTGGACTCATATGAGGAAGATTCCTTATACTTCCTTAGCAATATGACGTGCAGTTTCCTGTATATTACGACCTCCATTACCCAGCGTCTTGCTTCACTCGGCAGGATTCCAAGACAGTTCCTGGTGACTGAGAATTCCAGTTTTTTGGATATCAATAGAAAGACGTCCATAATGTGCTTTGGGAACTGGAATCCAAGATTTCTGGTTCCCCTTCACAAGACCTCCCCAAAATGTGGAATATTCCAAACTCAAAACACCAATTCCTACCTGCACACCCACAAGAATTTTCTGTACTTTGAGGTCACCTGAATCCAGGAATTTTGTACCAATATAATTTTGATTATGGGGAATATGATTATGGTCGTAGATGGTCCCAGGAAACAAAAGGATTTCTAGGGCCAAATCCTTGATTATAACTAACAAGAGGACCAGAAAGATCCTGAGCATCTGTAATGACAGATTTAGCGTATCCACGGAGCTTGTAGCTCTGAAAATATAGGCATCCAGAAGCCCAGATTGCTAATTAAACCTTATCAAGAAGCCCTGCAGATTCCTTAATATGAGAACTCCTAGAACCGGATTACCTTTTCATTCTCAGTAAGATGCCCTGATTTTTCCTGTTGATTTGGATTCCAAATTCAGTATATCAAAAGACAGATGCCCAGAAGTTTCCGTGGTTCGTGGATTCCATGATTCCTGGTTACCTTTAAAAGTACGTAGTAAACATTTGGCAAGTGCAAAACTCTTGTCCCTTCTCAAAAGCACAAGAGACACGGAATGGGAAGAATTACAGGGTTAACCTTAAGATCAGAGTTACATCCAAATATGGCAAGAAGATTCTTTTTGTCCTGGAATCTGGCCTTAGTTGTTCTGAGGAACCTAACGGCCTTGGAGTTGCCGTTACCATTTACAACTTATAAGAGGACCAGAGTGTTGCTGGAGTCCTGAAATGACTGATTCATAATATCCGAATGCTAAATTGCTCTGAAACATTTGGTGAACTCAAAGATCTGTTTCTTGTTTGTCCCATAGCAGACAACCTGGTAATTTTTTTGGATTGAGACTGTGTACAACAGTGATTCTTTATTCATACTTAGTTGGAGGCCATGCAGTGTCCTGTATGTTAGGACTCTCTTTCCCTTGATTCCTGTTTCAAAATCCTGATTCTCGTTTTGCCCTTAGTAAGAAGTCATGTAGATTTTCTGATAAACGAACCGTGGAAAACATATTTCTTCTATTTTATTAGCAAGAGGCTATGTAATTTCCTGTATATGAGGATTGCTGTTACCTCCATTCATGCCTCGAATCCCTGATTGTTCTTTAGCCGTCAGCATGATACCCTGTAGATTTTCAGGACTGAGGACTCATATAACACAGATTCCTTATTTTTAGTAAGAGCCATCCAGTTACCTGTATATTAATACTCCTGTTCACAGGTACACGCGTCGAAAGCTTGATTCTTGTTTAGATCATAGGACGACACCGTATAATTTTTTAGAAATTGAGAGAACATGTCTCCCACATTCCTTATACTTTCTTACGAAAAGTCAGTGCATTTGCCAGCTTATGAGGATTTCATTTCCCTAGTTTATACTTCAAAACCTTAATTCGTGTTTAGCCCTTAGAAAGAAACCCTGAAGTTTTATTGGGATGGAGGACACGTTTAAACCAGATTCCTTATTCTCTTAAGCAATAGACAGTGCAGTTTCCTGTATATTAAGACTCCCATTATCAGATTTCTACTCCCAAAACCTGAATGGTGGTTATCTCTTAGCAAGACGGTTTGTAGGTTTTTGGGATGGAGGCCTCGTTTTACCAAGATTCCTTATTCTTCCGTAGCAACATGTCATGTAGTGTTCTGTATATGAGGACTCCATTACTGAAATTCCTGCTTCATTCTCAGCAAGACGCCAAGATATTTCCTGGTGACCTAGAATTCCAGTTGCTTAGATATCAAGAGAAAGACTCCCATAAAGTTATTGAGGAATTGGAACCCAAGATTCCTGGTCCCCTTTGAAAAGACACACTAAAAATGTGGCGACATAGAAGCCCAGATTGCTGATTAAACCTTACCAAGAGGCTTTGAGGATTTAGGCGATTGAGAACTCCAAGAACCGGATTCCATTTCCGTTCTCAGCAAGATGCCCTGAATTTCCCTATCCATGTGGATGTTAAAACTTTGTGTACAAAAATGCAGATGCCCAGATGTTTCCTAGGGACGTGGAATCCATGGATCCTGGTTACATTTAAATAATTCGTACTAAATATTTGGCAACAGCAAAACCCTCGGCTCCTCTACAAATAAAGTACAAATGGAAATTTAAGGATTACCAAGTTCATCTTAAGACCAAAGTAACATCCAAATACGGATATATGATACTTTTTTTCCAGGAATCTGGCCTTAATTGTCCCGAAGAACTTAAGGGATTTGTACTACCATATACCCGATTACAACTCTCAAGAGACCCAGAATGTTGCTGGAGTCCTGAAATGACTGATTCATAATAACCACAAGCTAAATATCTCTGAAACATGAGATGAGCTCGAAGCCTTGATTCTTGTTTAAACAGCAGCAAGGCACCCTGAGAATTTTTCGGATTGTGGACAAGTGTATGACAGATTCCTTATTCTTCTTTACTGAGGGGATGTATAATATCCTGTATATGAGGACTCCCTTTCACTGGATTCCTGTTTGGAAACCTTGATTGTTGGTTTGCCATTATCAAGATGTCATGTATATATTGTGATGGAGGAACTATGTAAAAGAGGTTTCTTAGTTCTCCTTAGCAAGAGATCATGTAGATTCTGCATATAAGGACTGCTGTTACCTATGCTTCAGCTCCTAAACCTGATTCTTGTTTAGCCCACAGCAAATGGCCTGTTGATTTTAAGGCCTGAGGACTGCTATAACCCCAATTCTTTTTCTTCCTTGGCAAGGGGCTGTGTATTTTCCTGGGTATAAGTACTCTCATTAGATGGATCCTGCTTCAAAACTCTGATTCTTTTTAGAACTTTCCAAGATGCTCTGTCGATTTTGGGAATTGAGGACTCATGTAACCCATATTCCTTATTCTTTCTTAGCCAAAGGTCATGTAATTGCCTGACAATAAGGACTCCATTTTCCAGATTCATGCTAGAAAACACCATGATTCGAGTTTAGCCCATAGCAAGATGACCTTAAGCTTCTTTGGGATGAGGACCCGAGTAACGCGGATTCTGTATTCTTACTTAGCAATAGGCAGTGAAGTTTCCTGTATGTGAGGACTTCCATTACCCAGATTCCTACTTCAAAAATCTGATTCGTGGTTACCACTTAGGAAGACGGCGTGTAGCTTTGGGACTGAGGACTCATATAACGAAGATTCCTTATACTTCCTTAGCAGTATGACGTGTAGTTTCCTGTATATGACGACCTCCATTACCCAGCTTCCTGCTTCACTCTGAAGGATGCTGACACAGTTCCTGGTGACCGAGAATTCCAGTTTTTTGGATATCAAGAGAAAGAAGTCCATAATGTTCTTTGGGAACTGGAATCCAAGATTACTGGTTCCCCTTAACAAAACCTCCCCAAAATGTGGAATATTCCAAACCAAAACCCCAATTCCTACCGGCCCACCCACAAGAATTTTCTGTACTTTGAGGTCACCTGAATCGAGGAATTTTGTCCCAATATACCTTTTGATTCTGGGGAATATGATTATGGTCATAGATGGTCCCAGGAAACAAAAGGATTTCTAGGGCCAAATCCTTGATTACAACTAACAAGAGGACCAGAAAAATCCTGAGGATCTGTAATGACAGATTTAGCGTATCCACGGAGTAAGTAGCTCTGAAAATGTAGGGACCCAGAAGCCCAGATTGCTGATTAAACCTTATCAAGGGGCCTTGTAGATTCCGAAAATGAGAACTCTTAGAACTGGATTTCTTTTTAATTCTCAGTAAGATTCCCTGATTTTTCCTGTCGATTTGGATTGCAAATTCAGTATATCAAAAGACAGATGCCCAGAAGTTTCCTAGGTTCGTGGATTCCATGATTCCTGGTTACCATTAAAAGTACATAGTAAACATTTGGCAAGTGGAAAACCCTTGTCCCCTCTCAAAATAAAAAGAGACACGGAAGGGGACGGATTACAGGGTTCACCCTAAGGACATAGTTACATCCAATTATGGCAAGAAGATACTTTTTGTCCTGGAATCTGGCCTTAGTTGTTCTGAGGAACCTAGCGAACTTGGAGTTCCCAATACCATTTACAACTTTTAAGAGGACCAGAATGTTGATGGAGTCCTGAAATGACCGATTCATAATATCCAAATGCTAAACTGCTCTGAAACATTTGGGGAGCTCGAAGATCTGTTTCTTGTTTGTCCCAGAACAGACAACTTGGGAATTTTTTGGATTGAGGATGCGTACAACGATTCTTTTTTTGTACTTAGTTGGAGGACATGTAGTGTCTTGTATGTGAGGACTCTCTTTCCCTGGATTCCTGTTTCGAAAACCTGATTCTTGTTTAGCCCTTAGTAAGATGCCATGTTGATTTTTTGATAGACGAACAGTGGAAAAGTGATTTCTTCTTTTTTCTTAGCAAGAGGCCATGTAGTTTCCTGCATATGAGGATTGCTAGTACCAAAATTTATGCCTCGAAATCCTGATTCTTCTTTAGGCGTCAGCAAGATGCCCTGTAGATTTTCAGGACTGAGGACTCGTATAACACAGATTCCTTATATTTAGCAACAGCCGTGCAGTTGCCTGTATATGAGTACTCCTTTTCACACATACATGCGTCAAAAATTTGATTCTTGTTTAGATCTTAGGAAGACGCCGTGTACTTTTTTGGGGATTGAGAAAACATGTCACCCAGATTTTTTATTCTTTCTTAGGAAAAGTCAGTTCAGTTGCCTGTATATGAGGATTTAATTTCCTAGGTTATGCTTCAAAAACCCAAATTTGTGTTTAGCACTTTGCAAGACACCTGAAGTTTTTTTGGTATGGAGGACACGTGTAAACATGATTCCTTATTCTCCTTTAGCAATAGACAGTGCAGTTTCCTGTATATGAGGACTGCCATAATCCAGTTACCTACTCCCAAAACCTGAATGTCGGTTACCTCTTAGCAAAATGCTCTGTTGGCTTTTGGGATGGAGTTCTCGTTTAAGCAAGATTCCTTATTCTTGCATAGCAACAGGTCGTGTAGTGTTCTGTATATGAGGACTGCCATTACTGAAATTCATGCTTTATTCTCAAAAAGACGCAAATATATTTCCTGGTGATCTAGAATTCCAATTGCTTGGACATGAAGAGAAAGACTCCCGTAAAGTTCTTTAGGAATTAGAAACCAAGATTCCTGGTCATTTTTCAAAGACACACTAAAAATGGGGCGACATAGAGGCCCAGATTGCTGTTTAAACCTTATCACGAGACCTTGTAGACTTAGGCTATTGAGAACTCCAAGCACCGGATTCCATTTTCATTCTCAGCAAGATGCCCTGATTTTCCCTGTCCATGTGGATTTCAAAAGTCTCTATACAAAATGCAGATGCCCAGATGTTTCCTAGGGACGTGGATTCCATGAATCCTGGTTCCATTGTAATAATTCGTACTAAATATTTGCCAACTCCAAAACCCTCGGTCCCTCTCCAAATAAAGTACAAACGGAAATCTAAGGATTACCAAGTTCGTCTTACGAACAAAGTTACATCCAAATTCGGCAAAATGATACTTTTTTACGGGAATCTGGCCTTAATTGTCACAAGGAACCTAAGGGACTTGTAATACCAGATACCAGATTACAACTCTCAACAGGACCAGAATGTTGCTGGAGTCCTGAAATGGCTGATTCATTATACCCGCAAGCCAAATATCTCTGAAACATGAGACGAGCTCGCTGTCTTGATTCTTGTTTATACCGCAGCAAGACACCATGAGAATTTTTCGGATTGTGGACTAGTGTATCAAAGATTCCTTATTCTTCCTGAGCGAGGGGACGTTTAATGTCCTGTATATGAGGACTCCCTTTCCCCAGAATCCTGTTTGGAAACCCTGATTCTTCTTTTGCCATTAGCAAGATGTCATGTAGATATTGTGATGGAGGAACCGTGTAAATGAGCTTTCTTAGATCTCCTTAGATAGAGATCATATGGATTCTGAATATGAGGACTGCTATTACCTATGTTCCAGCTTCTAAACCCTGATTCTTGTTTAGCACACAGCAGATGGCCTGTTGATTTTAAGGACTGAGGACTACTATAACCCCGATTCTTTTTCACCCTTTGCAAGGGGCTGTGTATTTTCCTGTATATTAGGACTCTCATTAGATACATCCTGCTTTGAAACTCTGATCCTTCTTAGAAGTTTCCAAGATGCTCTGTAGGTTTTTGGGGTTGAGGACTCGTGTAACCCAGATTCCTTATTCTTTCTTAGCAAAAGGTCATGTAGTTGCCTGTCAATAAGGACTCCATTTACCAGATTCATGCTCGAAAACACCATGATTCGTGTTTAGCCCATAGCTAGATGACCTTAAGCTTCTTTGGGATTGAGGACCTGAGTAACGCAGATTCCGTATTCTTACTTAGCAATAGGCAGTGACGTTTCCTCTATGTGAAGACTCCCATTACCCAGATTCGTATTTCAAAAATCTGATTTGTGGTTACCACTTAGGAAGATGGCCGATAGTTTTTGGACTGAGGACTCGTAAATGGAAGATTTCTTATACTTTCTTACCAATATGACGTGTAGTTTCCTGTATATGACGAACTCCATTACCCAGCTTCCTGCTTCACTCTGCAGGATGCCAAGATAATTTGTGTAGACAGAGAATTCCATTTTTTTTGGATTTCAAGAGAAAGACGTCCATAATGTTCTTTGAGAACTGGAATACAAGATTTCTGGTTCCCCTTCACAAGACCTCCCCAAAATGTGGAATATTCCAAACA
The DNA here is from genome assembly GCF_000164805.1 of Carlito syrichta. Taxonomy (NCBI): domain Eukaryota; kingdom Metazoa; phylum Chordata; class Mammalia; order Primates; family Tarsiidae; genus Carlito; species Carlito syrichta. The sequence goes on along the minus strand of NW_007161518.1, from coordinate 4,857 downwards.
CAAACCCCAATTCCAACCTGCCCACCCACAAGAATTTTCTTTACTTAGAGGTCAGCTGAATCGAGGAATTTTGTACCAATATACATTTTGATTCTGGAAAATATGATTATGGTTGTAGATGTTCCCAGGAAACAAAAGGATCTCTACGGCCAAATCCTTGATTACAAGTAACAAGAGGACCAGAAAGATTGTGAGGATCTGTAATGACAGATTTAGCGTATCAACGGAGCAAGTAGCTCTGAAAATGTAGGGACCTAGTAGCTCAGATTGCTGATTAAACCTTATCAAGAGGCTCTGTAGATTCCGGAAATGAGAACTCCTAGAACCGGATTTCCTTTTAATTCTCATTAAGATGCCCTAATTTTTCTGTCTATTTGAATTGCAAATTCAGTATATCAAAAGACAGATACCCAGAAGTTTCCTAGGTTCATGGATTCCATGATTCCTGATTACAATTAAAAGTATGTAGTAAACATTTGGCAAGTGCAAACCCTTGTCCCATCTCAAAATAAAAAGACACAAGTAAGGGGAAGTATTACAGGTGTCACCTTAAGACCAGAGTTACATCCAAATATGGCAAGATTATTCTTTTTTTCCTGGAATCTGGCCTTAGTTGTTCTGAGGTACCTAACGGACTTGGAGTGCCCAATACCCGTTTACAACTTTTAAGAGCACCAGAATGTTGCTGAAGTCCTGAAATCACCAATTCATAATATCTGCATGCTAAATTGCTACAAATCATTTGGGGAGCTCAGAACTCTGTTTCATGTTTTCCCAGAGTAGACACCTTGGGAATTTTTTGGATAGGATACGTGTACAGCAAAGAATCTTTATTTGTACTTAGTTGGAAGCCGTGTAGAATCCTGTATGTGTGGACTCTCTTTCCCTAGATTCCTGTTTCAAAACCCTGATTCTTGTTTAGCACTTAGTAAGATGCCATGTAGATTTTTTGATAGACGAACCGTGGAAAAGTGATTTCTTATCTTTTCTTAGCAAGAGGTCATGTAGTTTCCTGCATATGAGGATAATTGCTATTACCCACATTCATGCCTCGAAACCCTGATTCTTCTTTTGGCGTCAGCAAGATGACCTGTAGATTTTCAGGACTGAGGACTCGTATAACACAAATTTCTTATATTTAGCAACAGCCGTGCAATTTCCTGTATATGAATACTTCTGTTCACAGATACATGCGTCAAAAGCTTGATTCTTGTATAGATCTTATGAAGACGCCATGTACTTTTTTGGGGATTGAGAAAACATGTCACCCAGATTCCTCATTCTTTCTTAGAAAAAGTCAGTCAGTTGCCTGTATATGAGGATTTAATTTCCTAGGTTATGCTTCAACAACCCAAATTTGTTTTTAGCCTTTAGCAAGACACCCTGAAGTTTTTTTTGGGGATGGAGGACACGTGTAAATATGATTTCTAATTGTCCTTTAGCAAAAGACAGTGCAGTTTTCGTATATGAGGACTCCCATTATCCAGATTCCTACTCCCAAAACCTGAATGCTGGTTACATCTTAGCAAGATGCTCTGTTGGCTTTTGTAATGGAGGGCTCGTTTAAGCAAGATTCCTTATTCTTGCGTAGCAACAGGTCATGTAGTGTTCTGTATATGAGGACTCCCATTACTGAAATTCATGCTTCATTCTCAACAAGACGCAAAGATATTTCCAGGTGACCTAGAATTCCAGTTGCTTGCATATCAACAGAAAGACTCCCATAAAGTCCTTTAGGAATTGGAACCCAAGATTCCTGGTCCCTTTTCAAAAGACACACTAAAAATGTGGCGACATAGAAGTCCAGATTGCTGTTTAAACCTTATCAAGAGCCCTTGTAGGTTTAGGCGATTGAGAACTCCAAGCACCGGATTCCCTTTCCGTTCTCAGCAAGATGCCCTGATTCTCCCTATCCATGTGAATTCCAAATTCTGTATACAAAATGCAGATTCCCAGGTGTTTCCTAGGGATGTGGATTCCATGAATCCTGGTTACATTTTCATAATTCATACTAAATATTTGCCAACTGCAAAACCCTCGGCCCCTCTCCAAATACAGTACAAACGGAAATTTAAGGATTACCAAGTTCATCTTAAGAACAAAGTTACATCCAAATTTGGCAAAATGATACTTTTTTTCCGGGAATCTGGCCTTAATTGTCTCAAGGAACCTAAGGGACTTGTACTACCAGATACCAGATTTCAAATCTCAAGAGGACCAAAATATTGCTGGAGTCCTGAAATGACTGATTCATAATACCCCAAAGCCAAATATCTCTGAAACATTAGACGAGCTCGAAGAGTTGATTTTTTTATACCGCAGCTAGACACCCTGAGATTTTCTCAGATTGTGGTCTAGTGTATCACAGATTCTTTATTCTTCCTTAGCGAGGGGCAGTGTAATGTCCTGTATATGAGGACTCCCTTTCCCCAGAATCCTGTTTGGAAACCCTGATTCTTGTTTTGCCATTAGCAAGATGTCATGTAGATAATCTGACGGAGGAACCGTGTAAAACAGATTTCTTATTTTTCCTTAGCTAGAGATCATGTAGATTCTGTATATGAGGACTGTTGTTACCTTTGATCCAGGTTCTAAACCCTGATTATTATTTAACGAACCCCAGATGTCCTGTTGATTTTCCTGACTGAGGTATGCTATAATTTCTATTCTTTTATTCCTTGGCAAGGGGCTGTGTATTTTGCTGTATAATAGGACGTTCATTAGATAAAACCTGCTTCGAAACTCTGATTTCTTTTTAACACATTCCAAGATGTTCTGTAGGTTTTTGGTATTGAGGACTCGTGTAACCCACGTTCTTTATTCTTTCTTATAAAAAGGTCATGTTGTTGCCTGTAAATAAGGACTCCATTTTCCAGACTCATCCATGAAAACAACATGATTCGTTTTAGCCCATAGCAAGATGACCTGAAGCTTTTTTGGGATTGAGGACACGAGTAACACCAATTCCTTATTCTTACTTAGCAATAGGCAGTGAAGTTTCCTGTATGTGAGGACTTCCATTACCCAGATTCCTGCTTCAAAAACCTTATTCGTGGTTACCTCTTGGGAAGATGGCCTGTAATTTTGAGATTGAGGACTCATATAAGGAAGATTCCTTATACTTCCTTAGCAATATGACGTGTAGTTTACTGTATATGACGACCTCCATTACCCAGCTTCCTGCTTCACTCTGCAGGATGCCGAGACAGTTCCTGGTGACTGAGAATTCCAGTTTTTTTGGATATCAAGAGAAAGACGTCCATAATGTTCTTTGGGAACTGGAATCCAAGATTACTGGTTTCCCTTCACAAGACCTCCCCAAATGTGGAATATTCCAAACCCAAATCCAAATTCCTACCTGCCCACCCACAAGAATTTTCTGTACTTTGAAGTCACCTGAATCGAAGAATTTTGTACCAATATACCTTTTGATTCTGGGGAATATGATTATGGTCGTAGATGGTCCCAGGAAACCAACGGATTTCTAAGGCCAAATCCTTGATTACAACTAACAAGAGGATCAGAATGATCCTAAGGATCTGTAATGACAGATTTAGTGTATCCACGGAGCAAGTAGCTCTGAAAAATATAGGAACCCAGAAGCCCAGATTGCTGATTAAACCTAATCAAGAGACCCTGTAGATTCCGGTTAATGAGAACTCCCAGAACCAGGTTTCCATTCCGTTTCAGTAAGATGCCCTGATCTTCCCTGTTGATGTGAATTCCATACACTGTATACAAAAAGACAGATGTCCAGAAGATTTCTAGTTACGTGGAATCCATGATTCCTGTTACCTTTAAAAATATGTACTAAACATTTGGCAATTGCAAAACCCTTGTCCCCTCTCAAAATAAAAAGAGAAACGGAAGAGGAAGGAATACATCGTTCACCTTAAGACCAGAGTTACATCCACATATGGCAAGAAGATTCTTTTTGTCCTGGAATCTGGACTTAATTGTTCCAAGAAACCTAACGGACTTGGAGGGCCCGATATACGTTTAAGAATTTCAAGAGGACCAGAATGTTGCTGGAGTCCTGAAATGACTGATTCGTAATATCCGCATGCTAAATTGCTCCGAAACATTTGGGGAGCTTGAAGTCCTGTTTCTTGTTTGTCCCATAGCAGATACCTTGGGAATTTTTTGGATTGAGGACTCATACAACAAAGATTCTTATTCGTCCTTGGTTGGAGGCCGTGTAGTTTCCTCTATATGAGGACTCTCTTTCCCTAGATTCCTGTTTCCAAACCCTGATTATTGTGTAGCCCTTAATAAGACGCCCTGTAGATTTATTGATAGAGGACCCGTCGAAAACAGATTTCTTCTTTTGTCTTAGCAAGAAGTCGTGTAGTTTCCAGTATATGAGGACTGCTATTACCCACATTCATGCCTCGAATTCCTGATTCTTCTTTCACCGCCAGCAAGATGCCCTGCAGATTTTCAGGACTGAGGACTCGTATATCCCAGATTCCTTATTTTTAGCAACAGACGTGCAGCTGCCTGTATATGAGTACTCCCTTTCCAAGATATATGCGTCGAAACAATGATGCTTGTTTAGACCTTAGGAAGACGCTGTGTAGCTTTTTTGGGATTGAGAACACATGTCACCCAGATTCCTTATTCTTTCTTAGGAAAAGTCCGTGCAGTTGCCTTTATATGAGGATTTATTTTCCCTAGATTATGCTTAAAAAACCCAAATTCGTGTTTAGCCCTTAGCAAGACACCCCGAAGTTTTTTGGGGGATTTAGGACATGTGTAAACCAGATTCCTTACTCTTCCTTAGCAATAGACAGTGCAGTTTCCTGTATATGAGGACTCCCATTATCTAGATTCCTACTCCCAAAATCTGATTGGAGG
>NW_007161517.1:4988-7722 GCF_000164805.1 Carlito syrichta | reverse complement strand
TTTCACACAAAACTGTATTCATATATATGCCCAGTTTTCTGTGTTATTTTAAATTTCATATAACATAGGAACATATAGTAGACAATATAGGAGAGTATAATTCTTTTTCCTTAGTGTGGGAAATGAAGTAACATTTAGCTATTTTCCACATCTAATTTAAAAACCTTGGGTTTTTATTATTTTTATGTATCATAATTGAGACTTTAAAATGTTTTTTGTTACCTCCTGAATATCCACGCTTAGGTTGCCACAGTTCTTCTAATCCAGCCATGTGGACTATTTCCTATTATCCTGCTAAATATTTTCATAAGTACAAATATTAATATGTGGGTTTATATCATTAAATATACCTAAAATTGAAATTAAGTTTAATTAATATTAAAAGCACTGCTACTAGCATTCTTCTTCTGCCAGTTCATTTAGAGTCCGTTTGTTTTAGGCAGCTTTTGAAAGGATTTAACATTGCTTATAAGAGATTCTTTTCATTTTTAGACTGTTTAGATTCACAGGTGCATCCTTAAAATTGTTTTCCAAATTGAACACCAATGCCTTTGTGTTCACAATAAATAGCCATATGCCAGAAAAAATTTTCCATTAAAAGTTGTGATATTTTCCCTTTTTTATTTAATTTATTTGGAATGGAAGAAACTGGAGATGTGTGAAAACCAGTTTCCTGAGACTTTTCCATGGTAAACACTGTGTCAACTTTAAATAAGGAAAGCTGTGGGTCTTTTTTATACCTCCGAGTACTGTGAAGACTTTTTCATGCAGATGTGAAAACTGTTCATAGAGAATATTTAGTAGCCTTTTGAACTTCAAAATACATTTAAGATGTATCACTGTATATGTATTCCTTCCATAAATCTTCATAACATTTTTTATGTCTTTTATGAAGTTTATCATGTTTCGCCTCAGATTAGTTATTTGTGCATTTGTCTTAGCTTGTTAAATTAGAGCAACATTTTGACCTCCAAAGATAGTCTCTGTCATTATTTGTAAGGCAATGTCTTCATATAATAAGGACTTAGTAAAGTGCAGAGAGGGAAGAAATAAGTGAGGAAGGAAGATGAGCAGGAGGGAAATAAGGAGGGAAAAAAGAATTGAAGTCTCTCAAAGCAGGGGCTGCCCTAATCATTCTTACGAGGTTCTGCACTTAACCCAGTGTAGTAAGCAAGATGCAAACATTGTCACAATTCAGCAGACTCAAAATACTGTGAAAGGAATGAACATGAGCCCATTTGCCTCATAAGCCCTTTTTTTAGATGTTTACATTTCATTTCTTTCACAAAAGATTTTGAAGGGAGCTTTACACAGTGTAAATTCATTGAGTTGGGTTGCAAAATGAGAAACTTAATTTAAATAGTTTAGAAGAAAACTTATGGAACATACTATACTGAATTCAGAAATTGATTTTGAATTCTAGCTTATTCCTTACTGGTTAGGTAATCTTGAAATCGAGTCTGTACTGTTAGTCTAACTGGTTGGTAAAATCTTTGGTCTATTTCTTCTTTAGCTCTTGTGGAAATTGAATTTTAAAAATCAAGTGAATGGTTTTCTAAGGAGAAAATTCTTAAGAATAAAAAATAACTAAGGTAAAAATTGCTTTCAGGAATAAAAGAAAAAACTTAATGTTAAATTTGACATTTTTTACTTGGAATAAAAATTTTAAATAATTGATGTAATTTGTAAACTAGATATGTCTGAGACTTCCTTTAAATAATCATTTTAAGAAGTACATGTAACACTTTTTATTGGTCTCTTAAGAATGGAAAATTCAATGTAGCATTTATAAAATATCTAACTAATGCATATATCTATGACAGTTTTCCCATGTGGACAGTTTTTCTCATTAACATAAGTTTTTTACTCCCCCAAGTATAAGCAACTGAGATTTGCAAATCAGTAGCATTCCATCAAGAACAAATATGAATTAGTTAAAAATAACTAGTAATTAAATATAAAGAATTTTGAATGTGTTGATTGAATAAGTTTTAATTCAATGAAAGCCTCTATTCTCATTATTGTAATTTATTGTAGTGTTACAGTAAATAGTATTATAATTAATACTCGGTCATAAGTTCTGTGCCTTTTCCTTCTAGGCCAACAATTTGGATACCCTTCTAGGAACCAATTGATAATAGATAATATTCTCATCAGTTGTGAACTCACCCTCTGCAAAGGTTCCTATTTAGCAAAGTAAAGAGGCTTAAATTACTAGGAGTTTCTACATTTCAGCTAGTATTATCTTGTTACTTGCTTTATGAATTCATACAGGTTACTCACCATCTCTGGCTCTTGTTTTTTCTCATATCTGTAATAAGAAGCTCTTCCAGGTCAAATATTCTGGTAATGTTATAGATTCCCTTCAAAGTGGTTATTACATCAGGTAAAAATGACAGATCTCATTCTTTCAGTGTTTAGGTTTCTTTTGTCCCCAAAATTAAATGTTTCATACACTTTTTCCCACTCAGAAAGATCTGTATGCTATATCTGTATTGTACGATTTTTTTTGTTGCTATTTTGCTAAGTACTCTTAACTCTGACATTTTTCATATTTTAATATAACAGGAGTAGTTCATTTTCTAAGATTTTTGGCCATGGTATTGGGCAGGCAACTTTATCAAAATTTCCATTTTGCAAAAATTAGAAGCTGTAAGTGCCTTTGCAAATGTGTATACACAAATGCCATTATGGTACTAAGTAGATATAGCATATATCTAAAAGACAGCATTTT
>NW_007161517.1:0-4663 GCF_000164805.1 Carlito syrichta | reverse complement strand
CATCAACAAAAACTTTCCAGAAAGGATCAAAAGAAAATACTAATATTATAAATACATATGGAAGCACAAGAGCAATTTTCTAAATATATAAAAATTAGTTACTGTCAACAAACTAGCAGAAAAAAAAATAGGCAACATATACAAACAGATATTTACAGAAAAGGACATAATAAAAATTTCGTTAGCAACATAATAAAAATCAGTTTTACTCACAATAGAGTGAATACAAAAATAGTATTATGTTGACACATTTTAACTCAGGATTATAAGGCTCTAAAAGTTTGATAACATACTGCATGGGAAAACTGCATAGAAAAGCACACTTTTATTTATTGCTAGTGGAAGTGTAATTTGCTCTCTCTCACTTGTATGTGGAATCTAAAAATGAAATTCAGAACTATAGAGTGGTGGTTAGTGCATGCTGGGGTGTGGGTAGCACACACTGGAAAAGGTAGACTTAGTCAACAGATGAAAAGTCACAATTAGGAGAAATAAGTTCTGGTGTTCTATAGCATAGCATGGTGACTATGGTACTAATGTATTGATTTTAAAATAGCTAAAAGAGAGGATTTTAAATGCTCTCACCACAAATAAACAATAAATACTTGAGGCGATATGTATATTATCCTGATTTGGTCATTCTACAGTGTATACATATGCCAAAATATCACTTTGTATCCCATAAATTTATACAATTATTATTATTGGTCAATTAAAAATAAAATAAAGCATAAAATACACTTAAGGGCTCCATAGCAATATTTATATGTTTACAATATGTTATATTTGCTGATATCATTAACTCTTATTTTTCTTTAAAAAATGATTTGATATAATTATAGAATCTACAGCCGTGGCATATATGATCCTGCATAACTTCTTACTTTTTATACCTTCATCAATTATAAACCCAAGCTTATATCTTCTTTTAGCTTGCCACTGCTTTCTATGGCTGCACATCTCCAATTTGACAACTACAGCATGAGTGACACCTCTGAGATTATGCAACACAATAGCCCTTTTTGAAACCATCTCACTTATTAACCTGTATTCTCCCCTCAAATAAGTCCTCCACAAAGATTGCAACATAAAAAAACAAGTATAGAAGACATAATAGAAAGACAACAAATTAGAAAAATATATTCATTTGTTTAACACATGATTACAGAATTGTATATCTTATTCTAGAGTATTTTTAAAAAGAATTTACTGATATCAGATTACTAAATGAGTTACTATAAGATATCTAAAGAAAAAAATATGTATATCTTTACAAAATAAATTCAGTGGTAAAATGATTTTTAGCAAAATAGTATTTACCCGGAGTCAGCATTAGAAATGTTAGTATTACCACTGCTTTTCCAAAAATTTTTATAACTAAGATGGAAAGATAATAGAATTATGCCCAGTTTAGCAAAATTTTATCAGATTCTCAAAGCAGAGATTTGGGAACAGCAGATGTGTTCTTAAACAATTGCTTGAAGAGTGTATGACATTTGTCAGGACTAGTTATTTATGTTGCCCAGGCGGGTCTCAAACCCCCGGGCTCAGGCAATCTACTTGCCTTGGCCTCCCAAAGTGCTGGGATTACAGGCTGAGCCACCCACCAAGCCCGGCCTCTAACTCTAATTTTAAAAGGCTATGGTAGATTTACTTTCTTCATTTCCAATAGTGCCAAGTTATTTTTCTTTATTTTATTCACATACATATATTTCCTTTAATTTGCAGCCAGCTTCTACTGCAACTGAAAGAGCAATTGCCAGGCTAGCAATAACGCTATTCTAAAGAAAAAGATATACGTGCTAAAAGCCATATACTTAAAGCATTGATTTTTGGATAATGGCTATTCATTTTTTAAAAATTTTTATGGTCCTTTTCACTCTTGAGGATTTTTTATATTATGAATGTAAATTTCTAGAAAGTGTTTGATATTTGAAGAAGAACTGAATTCGTTTTTTCTAAATTCTAATGTATTAATATATAATATGTATTATATAAATATATTTTTTGCATATAACATATACATGATAAACTTGAATGCAATTGGTTTTCTAAAGATTGACATGATTCATTACTTTTGGTTTAGCCAAATATTTTTTATTTATATATGTATGTATTGTGAAATATATTTATAAGGTTAAATGCTTTTGTCACAGATTATTGCTCTAATATAAATTCCAATTCTCTTCTTAAATGTTTCCAAATAATTTTGAAAATACTCTACTGAAACAATAGTGTTTCATGCTTCAATGTTAAAACAAATCATGCACTATCTTTCCTGCAGCTGTTATGCAAGCCTTTAAAGATGCAAGACAAAATGTTGCTGAAGTTGAGTCACCAAAAAATGCCTTAGAAGAAAATCATTCTACGGACACATTGTGTTCAGGTGATAATGAAAGTAAGTTACGTCATGAAGGAACTATTAGTAGTGAGCAAAAAATGAAGTAATCCAAAATATCTGCAAAGAAACCAATAAATAATTCAAAGAAAAGATTGGCCAAGATGGAACATGGACCCAAAGCAGTGGACATTCCAAATTCTCCATCTCAGCCTTCAAATAATGATCCTGTGGTTTCCTCTGAACCCAAGAAGACTTCTGCTGACCCAAAACTGAAAACAGTAAGTCAATCCAAAAGAAAGAAAAGGTCTGGTAGCAGTGATGGCGAAGAAGAATTACATGAAGAGGAGTATTTTGATGATAGCACAGAAGAAAGGTTTTACAAACAGTCTTTCATGTCCAAGGAAGGTGATGGTGATGACTTCTTCATTGGGAAAGTCAGATGGACACGAGAGAAGGATAGTAGTTGTCATTCTCCTGTTAAGGAACAGAAACCTCTCCAAAAATTGTTACACAAAGAAGATACACATGAAACTCATTGGGATATAAGAAGTGACAAAAATAAGCAAAGTACAGATGCCAGGAAGCTAGAGTCAGTGTTGTTTCACACTTTATCTGAATCTAAAGGCTCTAGAAGGTAAGGTAATTTTCTGTTATGAAATAATTATTAGTTATTTTTTTTAAGATAAGAAATATCTACATGTTCTTACAATGAGGGAAGAGACCATAATTCTAGTTTGTGTGACTCGTCCTGTTTTTAGACTTGGCCCCCTCCAAGTTGATGGTGGGATAATATATACAAATATACATATGGCGTTGCCACAGTAGTCTAGCTTCATCAGAAAATGATACGTTGTAGCCAAATAATGTGCTTATCTAAGTTTTATTCCTTCCATTTTCCAAGTTTTAAGTTAGTTTTTGATGACCCACGTTTGAAAACGTTTTATATGTCTCTCTCTTTAAACAGAATTTTCTGAAAAGTATATAGTTTTTTTGTTTTTTGTTTTGTTTTTTGTTTGAACAGCACAGGACCATTCTTGTAAACTTCAGTCATTTTACTGTCTACTCCCATTTCAGTATATGAGGGGAGATTCAAAAAAACCTGGAATTTATTTATTAAAAATTGTGTATCTATTCTTACATGTTTAAACTTCAGGCACCTTCAAAGTACTCTCCATTTGATGTCACCTACGCCTATTGAGACAATTTTTCCACTGCTCAAAACAGTTTTTTAACTTGTCAGTTTTGATGCCTTATAGTTTTTCTGCTGTTTTTTGCTTTGCCTCTTCCACTTCAACAGAACATTTCCCTTTCAGGACTTTTTTCATCATGGAAACAAAAAAAAAAAAAGCCGCTGGGCCAAGAACTGTTGAATAGGAGGGGTGGGCACGGGGGTCACGCCATTTTTGGGCAAAAACTGCTGAGCACTCAGCATGGTATGAGCAGGAGCACTCATAAGTCACCCATCACAGAGTGGGCAAATGGGTTGGAAGATCTCCACAAAAAATTCACAGAAGCCAAACACAGCCTCTCACAACAATGCTAGCTGATACGCTGATGCTGATGGGTTTCTAAAACACCTAGTGGAGAAATTCTTTACTACAAGGGGCCTGCCCTCCAAAAGATGATTCTGTTTTTTGTAGGGTCTCCCCTGGTATAAGGCTGCTTCCCTTAAAACTGGGTTTTTCCAGAATACCTTATATTTGGTGATGTTGCCGTCTCCATCCCTGCTGGTAACCACCACTTTTCATAGCTGTTCTGTTACAAATCATTAAGTTTAACTTCGCTTATAATTCTAATCTGATAGAGGATATCTTCACAGTTTAGTACGAAGATTATGGTTAGTTAATTTCTTCAGTAACAGCTGTTTTCTTCACTAAACTGTTTTTGTAAATTTTTGTAAAGCAGAAATATTATTTAATGGAATTGAAAAATGGGGTGTGGAAATTTTCCAAGCATGTAAGAGTATGGAAAAGACATAAAAACATCTTTGGAGCCTTGAAAATAATTAAAATATTTACTTATAGCTTCCAAACCTACCTCAAAAAGCTATCTTTTTCCTCTGCATTTGAAAATAACACACTACTATCCCTTCCCTTTCCCATTAAATATAGATCTTAATTTTTGTTGTACAAGACTTATTCTTCTACGGGAAAACTTTAGGAATTCTCTATCTAGATAGTCACCAAGAGTAGAGACAAGGTAACCAGGATAGGATATTTTTCAGTTGCAAGCAAGGATATTTTTCAGTTGCAAGTCTCTGTAAGACTGATGAGAGAAAAAGAATCTCATGTGTCTATAGTAATATTGGAGTCTAACTACTCT
>NW_007161516.1:0-626 GCF_000164805.1 Carlito syrichta | reverse complement strand
TTAATTGTTTATTATTGTTGCTGTTGTTGCTGTTGTTGTTGCTGTTGTTGTTATTTTAAGCAGGAGTCTCACTCTGTCACCCAGGCTGGAGGGCGGCATCACGTTCCTGGACACCACAGCCCGGGTGTCCTGCTGGGCTCAGGTGACCCTTCCGCCTCAGCCTTCCACGTAGCTGGCACCACAGGCGTGCGTCACCGAGCCCGGCAAATGTTTTGATTCCATGTAGAGTTGCTCAGGTGGTCTCGAAACCCTGCACTCGGGCGTTCCTCTCACCCCCACCTCCCACTGTAGTGCCTGAGGTGGCAGGCGTGAAACACCGTCCCCTGTGCCTTTTTTTTTTTTCCTTTTTTTGAGTTTCCAAGTATTTTCTGCCACTCCCACCTCCCCTCGGCTGGGCTCGGCTCCCTTGTTGCCTAGGAAACCACCCCTACCCTGGCGTGGGAGGGGGGGCAATTGTGTGGATATCAAGTTTCTTCACCCTTTCTTTGTCTTTGTGATGGGGGGAGTAGACTCTTCTGCCTGGGGCTTTTGGGGGTGGTGTGGAGGGGTTCTCCTCACTCTGTCGCCTGGGCCTCGACTGGTGCTCTTTCCGCCTTGGTCTCCTGAGTAGTTGGGACTACAGGTGT
>NW_007161515.1:0-7174 GCF_000164805.1 Carlito syrichta | reverse complement strand
GGCTGGGCTCGGCTCCCTTGTTGCCTAGGAAACCACCCCTACCCTGGCGTGGGAGGGGGGGCAATTGTGTGGATATCAAGTTTCTTCACCCTTTCTTTGTCTTTGTGATGGGGGGAGTAGACTCTTCTGCCTGGGGCTTTTGGGGGTGGTGTGGAGGGGTTCTCCTCACTCTGTCGCCTGGGCCTCGACTGGTGCTCTTTCCGCCTTGGTCTCCTGAGTAGTTGGGACTACAGGTGTACAATAATAAACAATTAAATAGAAAAATATTTCTTCTTCTTCTTCTTCTTTTCTTTTTTCTGAAAAAAAAAAAAGTTTTCCTATTTATTCTGGAGCCAGCCCATGAGTGCAGAGCACATAAACAAAAAGTCACATCTCCATTAAACGTGTCTGACTTCTCGACCGTGGAGATCTTCTTTCTTTCCACTCGATAACGGCAGGTCGGTGACCGTGATTCAACCTAAATAGCTATGCCACCCCATGGGCCAGTCCTTAGAGGCCCAGCTCGGTGCTTCTCCAATGTCTCCTCTTGGAGTGGTACCGGATGCTATGATCAGCTGTCACCCGAATCCCGGAGAACGGGACGATTTGGCTTCTGTTTCTTGGCCAGGTATCGCTTGATCCCAAAATTCTCGTGAGAAGACAGAGTGGGACTCCCGCTCAAAGAAAGAGCGAACGGCTATCTATGGAAACCAACACAATCCTGGAAAGTGGAAAACAATTTCGCAAATAAAACGTAAGTTCAAGGGGGATACCAGGTTGCAAGTCACCGACAGCGGAGGGAGACTTTCCAGCATTCCACAGAAACACCAGCCTCCCTTAGCAGAAAATTCAAGGCCAGACGGATCTCTGTGACATACCGTCCGCTGTCTCCCTACTCACCGTTCAGTAGGGTTCACGCTCAAGGGCAGTATAGTCCACAACCTGGTGGTCACAGCCTATCGAGGCACGGAGAGCACGGAAGATGCCGTCACACACAGCAACCCCAACCCTCTGGGATCCTACCAGAGGGGTCCATAGGCTTCCCACAACATCTCGGGCAGAGTCCCGGTTCCAGATTCCAAACCCCCCCACCCCCACCCCCAGCCCTGTCGTTGGTCTCATGGTCCCTGCCGGTTCCTCGAGGTGACTTCATTCTGGGCCCTGGGTCGAGGACTCCTCCTAGTCCATCCCATACCCCTGCACAGGAGCCCATCCGTGGCCATAAGCTGACCTCCGTCCTCTGGCAGCAAGGCCGGCTGTACCGGTAAGAAAGCGGACACTGACGAGCTTCTGCAAAGCAAAAGAAACCATCCAGAGAGCAGGGAGACAGCCTGCAGAATGGGCAAAAATACCGATCTTCCAATCGTCTCTGACAGAGGCCCAACAGCTGGGATCGACGAGGAACTCACACGTGCCACGAAGAGACACTTCTCAAAAGAAGGCCTACGGGCAGCTGACAGACACACGAGAAGGCACTCAGCCTCACTCCTCAGTCAGAGAAATGCAGATCAAAACCACATCGAGATACCACCTCCCCCCAGCAAGCACGGCCATCGTCCATGACACAAACCGCCACAAACACTGGCGAGGATGCTGAGAAAAAGCGACGCCTCGACGCCGCCAGTGGGAAGGCAAAAGAGCGCAACCTCTCTGGAAGACAGGGTGGCGAGGTCTCCAAGAACCAGAAACTGCCTTTCCATATGACCCAGCCATCTCCCTCTTGGAAACGTACCCGGAAGAACTCCAATCATTCGACAAAAAAGATACCTGCACACGTATGTTTGTGGCAGCTCCATTCACAAGAGCAAAAACGCGGAACTGACCATGTGGCCCATCGAAGCCAGATCGGATTTCCCACCCCCCCATGGGGTAAACAGACCTAGTGGAATATCACACAGCCCTCAAGAAGGACAAACATGTAGACTTCGCCGCAACTTGGATGGATTTAGAGTCGATCCTACTCTGCGATTGATCACAGAAACGAGAGAGGACCAGAGGTTCTCACTCATAAGCGGACCTCCAGCAGTGGAAAACTGTCTGGGGGGGGGGATGGGCAGTTGAGGGAAACTGCTAGGGCAGGGAAGGGCGTACCTGACCCTTGTCGAAGGGTGCCCATGTGATCAATGTGTGGATTGTACCCCACATCTTTGTAACAAGAAGAAGAAAAGAAGAAGAGGAGGAGGAGGAGGAGGAGGAGGAAGAAAGTGTACAAGCTGGGTGCCGTGGCTCAAGCCTGTCATCCCAGCCCTCTGGGAGGCAGAGGCGAGACGATGGCCTCGACCCGAAAAGAAAAACAAACAAATAGCTTAACAGATCCTAAATGCCAGCGTCCAAGGAAACCAGTCTCCAGACTAGCAGGTTCTTCCCCGAATCTAATGTAGACGTACGCACGGATACTGCCAACGACAGGAGGCCAGGGCCATCTGAACCGTGTTTCTTCTCGGCTAGCTGTCTCCTCTCCTTTTGTTTTTTTCCTTCACTCCGTGGCCTGGACCGGAGGGCACCGGCATGCTCACGCCCCCGCCGCCTCGGCCTCCCGGGTTCGGGCGATTCTTCCGCCTCAGCCTCCCAGCCGTTCACACGACATGATTTCCAAAAACACCCGAGGAATCCCGATCGCACGGGGACAGCCGTCGCTCGCGGTGTGCCTCTTCGTCCGGGTGCTCTGCCACCCGACGGGCCAAGGAGCGGCGTCAGAGCGGCGCGCTCGTCCCCGTCTCCGAGACACGTGGCGTGGTGAGTGACGGCAGATAGGCATCGCACGTCCCGGTCTTCGCTCGGCCAGAGCATTCAGTTTCATGCTCATGTCTCTTCGGGTAAAGTCCACCCCTGTTGGATCTTAGACACGGACACGTTTCAAACTCGTCTGACCGGCTAGCCGCGTGTCCCGAGGGATGTGGAACGGCCCCGCCTCCGGGATCTCCCGGAAGAGTCTACCCGGTTCAGAATCCCCACGAAGATCCGGTTCCGGGGAGGGCGGAGTGGGGTTCCCAGACGACGAGCGTGGGAGAGAGGGGAGATCCGTTCCTCCAGGAGACGGACCGCAGCAGCCTCGACGGTCAGGAGCCACCGACACCAGGTGGCACCCCGAGACAGGTCGGACGCTTTCCCCCCGGGATGTGGGCCACAGCTGCCTCGCGGCCACCAGGTGACGCTCCAAGTCCACGGGTGCAGGCGTCGGCCGGGATGGCGGCGCGAGGGGACGGACGCCCCCGGGCAGGCCGGCCTTCCGGCCAGAGCCAGACCACGTCTCTGAGCCTAAGGCGCCCTCCCCGGCGCTCCCCAGAGCGACGGGCCGGGGACCTCGTGTGTTTCGCACGGAGCCCGAATCCGTCCCGGCCACAGGATCTTCTGAGACTCCCGTCCAGAAAGGGGAGAGCAACCAGGCCCAGACCTCAAAGAATCTGCCGTCTCCTGACGAAGGAGCGGAAGGACTCTACATGCCAAAAAAGTCCCCTCCAGCCAAAGTGCCTGCTACAGTTGGCCCTAGCAGACGGGGAAGGAAAAAAAAAAAAGGCAGCCTGTAATCCCGTGCCTTTGGGAGGCTGAGGTGAGTGGATTGCCCGAGCCCGCGGGTTCGAGACATTCACCATAGGGTTAGAACTCCAACATGTACATTTGGGGGAGCACAATCCATTCCATGACAAGGCAAATTACAAAAACATCCATGGAAGCACAGTTCGGAGAACACCTAGGAGAGACAACTGAGAGATGGCAGAAATATTGGAACTATGAGACTGGGGATATAAAACAGCAATAAGCAATCCATGAAAGACGCGAGTGGAAAAAGTAGACAACAAGCACAGATGTAGACATCATGCAAAAAGAGAGAGGAAGTTTATTTTAAAAGTTGCATAAATAAGAAAAACACTGTCACAGAACTAAAGACGACTTATGCTCCCGAATAGACCGAACATGACTAAACAAAGAATCAATCCGCTTTTTAAAAATTCGGTCTGACTTCCATGCCACATTCTCTGTCATCATCTTTATTTTGTTTTCTTCACGTACTAAAGTCACATTCTAACAAGGTTGACTTTAGAAGACAACAGCAAGGAGACATTAAAACAGCATTACCTGTATCCTCACAATCTGATTTAAATTTTTTTTTTCCTTTTACTCGGAGTCTTGCTCTCTTGCCTAGGCCGGAGCACAGTGACATGCTCACGACCTTCGCAGCCTCGACTCGCTGGGCTCAGCCAACCGAGTAGCTGTCACTACAGTCTTGTGCCACCAGGCCCGGCTAAGTTTTTTGATCGATAGTCGAGACGAAAGCTCACAAAGTTGTCCATGCTGGTCTCGAATCCCTGGCCTCAGGGAACCCTCTCGCCTCCACCTCCCAGAGCGCTGGGATCACAGGTGTGAACCACCACACCTGGCAACTATTTTAGAGCAATTCATTTTACGACCCTCTTCTGATAGATGCTGTCATGAGAGACATGGGCGATTGGAGGTATTCCTCCCCTGAATTTTCGTTCGGTCACCAAAAGAGCGCCATGGTCAAAACCAACACACCAGAGTGTCACTACTCTTTCTGCGTCACTGACTTGCACTCGGTTCAGCGACTCACACACTGATCACTCGTACAGTGCCGCCCTGTGATAAGACTGAAGAACACGGTGAACCACCACGATGATGTTCCTCTCCTCAAGTAGCTCACCGTTTTTTTGTAAGGAGACAGACGTGGAAACAGAGGCAACGAGGTTTGCAGGGAAGCGTTTATGAAAGCTCACGGCATTCTTCCTAGGTGCGTCGTGTGCGCATCAGGCATTACTGTCTGCAGAGGGCAAGCTCTCCTCCAGAGCATGTGATGCCGGCTCAGAGTCTGGATGCCGGGAGACAGTGTCTCCCGAACCAAGGAGGTGAAGGCTGGAGACAGGAGACAGACTCGAGCACAGCACACAACTCCCGCCAATTCACACATGTGCCATGACCCCGGGCAGCAGGCGAGTCTGGCATCCACGCGGGCTGAGGCATGAGTGGGGGAGAAAGCCACAGGCTGTGCGTCAGGCGGTGGGAGTCATCACACGGCCACCAGGGGAAGACTTAAGCGTGGCCACCTCTCCAAGCTTCTATTGCGAGGCACCCGGAGCCGATGCTCTGGGGCTGAGACAGCTGAGGGGTCTGGTACAGGCAGAATAGACTCTCCTCGACCAAACCTAGTCAGGCTCTTTGGGGCCCTCCTCTTGCCTAGGATTCAGTCTTAGCCGGAATCCTAGCTTTGGCTGGCCAAGATGAGTTTGAACAGACATCCTGCTATGTTACTTCACACCCTTGATACCTAAGCCCCCTGATCTCTGGATCACGTTTCTCACGCCCCCGTTCTTGTCAGTTCATTCCTCGTCCTGCCTTCTACAAGACTCCTGTGTGGACACTTCTTTTGAGTGGGAGACTCACTCCTTTTCTCAGGTGGGAGTGCAGGGGCATGCGTGCTCACGGCTCCCTCAGCGTCGACCTTCTGGGCTCCAGCGATCCTTCCACCTCGGCATTCTGACTAGCCCGGAACGACAAACCCACGCCACCCCACCCAGGTATTTTTCATTTCATGGTAGAGATGAGATCTCGCCAAGTGGCGCAGACTGGTCTCGAACCCACGGGCTTGGGCAATCCACCCGCCTCTGCCTCCCAAAGTGCTGGGATCACAGGCTGAGCCATCGAGCCCGGCCCCCCGTAAGACCACTTTCACAAGAATGCCTTCCCTTTGATGTCTACTTTTCGTCACGGTCCAGTCACTGACCCTTCGTCCGTGTTCCTGGACTATAAATCCCCACTTGTCCTTGTGGAATTCAGACTCGATTGTCCTGACGCCTATTGCAGTTGTCCCCAAGGACGTCCTTCCGAGCCTTTTGACACATGTCACCGTCCTTCTATCGGACAAGAGGAACCCCACGCTGCTCTAAGACAGGGAGGTAGGAAGGAGGTTGAGTCCCTCCAGCTGGACACAGTGGAAGAACAAGAAGGACAATAGGGCCAGGCACAGGCCTCAGGGAGGCCCTTGAGGCAGTGGGGAGAAAGAGCAGGGAATTCTCCTGGAGCCTTCCCCTCCACTGGAAGGAGAGCTTCATAAAAGGAAGGTTCAACCAAGTAAGCTGGGGTTTGTTTGTTTGTTTGTTTCTAGGATAACACTTGCAACAAAATTCTATGCACATAAAAACAGTTTCATTGCCCATCATCAGATATAAAAACCAAGACAAGGAGCATCATGGACATGGACAACTGCCGGTCCTTGTGTGTGCCAGCGTCTATCGATTCGTGTATCAGGCTGGCTTCTCCCAGGGTGGATTGGGAGTTGGGAAGAGGCACAAGGGGACACTTTTGATGGATTTTCTTCTTCACATGATCCATGTTTCCTCTATACTATTTTAGGGTTCTCTTCTATGCTTGACCATGCTTTTAACAGAAAACCCAAAAAAGGCGTGGATGATTGCATCAAGACACAATAAGAAAACATACAATTTCCTTTTTATTTCTTTTTTTCTTTTTTTTTTTTTTTGGTGAGTTGGAGTCTCACTCTGTCACCCACACTGGAGTGCAATGGCCGCTTCCAGCCACCGCAGCCTCGACCTGCTGAGCTCCAGCGAGCCTTCCACCTCAGCCTTCCGAGTAGCCGGAACTACAGGTGTGCGCTCCCATGCCCGGCTACTTCTGATTGATAGTGGAGATGAGGTCTCGCCAAGTTGCCCAGGCGGCTCTCGAACCCGGGATCGGGCAATCCACTCACCTCGGCCTCCCGAAGTGCTGGGATGACAGGCTGAGCCACCAAGCCCGGTCTTTTATCACTCTTATGAACCCAAAACAGACTTAAAGAATATGACTTTCTCCTCATTGAGAGAAACAGTCCAGATCATTTCTGCTTGGATGGAAACTCGAGGACAGCTTGTGATCCTTCCAAATCCTTTCTCACTCAGAAGCGTGTCTGATTGACTAAACAGGTAAAGCAGGGGTCCTCAAACTTTTAAAATAGGGGGCCAGTTCACTGTCCCTCAGACCGTTGGAGGGGCGGACTATAGTTTAAAAAAAAAAACTATGGCCGGGCTCGGTGGCTCAGCCTGTAATCCCGCGCCTTTGAGAAGCTGAGGTGAGGGTTCGAGACCCACCTGGGCAGCGAGACCTCATCTCTACAATAAATCAAAAATCAGCTGGGCGTGGTAGCACGCGCCTGTAATTCCGGCTACTCAGAAGGCTGAGGTGGAAG
>NW_007161514.1:0-754 GCF_000164805.1 Carlito syrichta | reverse complement strand
CCAGGCGATTGAAAAAGATGGAACTCTCCCAAAATCATTTTACGAAGCCAACATCACATTGATACCCAAGCCAGGTAAAGATCCAACAAAGAAAGAGAACTACAGGCCAATATCTTTGATGAACATAGATGCTAAAATTCTCAACAAGATCCTAGCAAACCGGATTCAGCAATACATCTCAAAAATCATCCATCATGACCAAGTAGGCTTCATTCCTGGCATGCAAGGCTGGTTCAATATTCGTAAAACCATGAATGTAATTAAATACATCAACAGATGTCAAAACAAAAACCACATGATCATATCACTAGATGCAGAAAAAGCTTTTGATAAAATCCAGCACCCCTTCTTGATAAAAACCCTTGAACATCTAGGCATACGGGGAACATACCTCAAAATAGTAAAAGCCATCTACGAGAAACCCACAGCCAGCATACTCCTAAATGGACAAAAATAGGAACCAATTCCCCTGAAAACTGGAACTAGACAAGGATGCCCACTCTCTCCCCTCCTGTTCAACATAGTATTGGAAGTCCTGGCTAAAGCAATCAGAGAAGAGGAGGCAATCAGAGGTATTCAAATAGGAAAAGAGGAAGTCAAGTTATCTCTCTATGCAGATGATATGATGGTGTACCTTGAAAACCCAAGAGATCTGTCAAAGGTCTTCCTTACATTGATAAAAGCCTTTGGCAAAGTCTCAGGATACAAATAAATGTAACAAAAGAACAATCGCATATCTCTACACCAATAATAA
>NW_007161513.1:0-1066 GCF_000164805.1 Carlito syrichta | reverse complement strand
TAGCAGAAGAACTCAAATCATCAAAGTAAGAGTCCAAATACGGGACAAAGAGGACAAAAATAGCATAGAAAACATCAAAAAACAAAAAGCTGGTTCTTTGAAAGAATTAACAAGTTCAGTGAACCCCTAGCCAGAATGACCAAGAAAAAGAGAGAAAAAGTCCGAATAAACACAATCAGAATACAAAAGATCAAATCACAGCGGACTCCAAAGAAATAACCCCAAAGAAATATAGAAGATAATCAGAGATTACTATGCACATCTGTATATAAACAAACTTGATAACCTAAATGAAATGGAGGACTTCCTGACATCACACAACTTCTCAAGGTTCAAACAAGAAGACATTGAGGCACTAAGTAGACCAATAATAAGCCAGGAAATTGACACTGTCATAAGAAAACTACCTACAAAAGAGAGCCCTATACCAGACAGCTTTCCAGCAGCATTCAAAGTCCTCAAAAATAAACAATTTCAAATAAAGAATCTCCTACCAAGCCAAACTCAGCTTCATCAGCGATGGAGAATTAGATCCTTCCCAGACATCCAATCCCTAAAAGATTATTTAGCTTCTAGACCAGCTCTAGAGGAGATGCTTAAAAAGGTATTAAGCACAGAAGAGAGAAGAAAAAAAATGATCACACAAGGAGAAGCTGATACCAATCTTACTGAAAATATTCCAGGCAATTGAAAAGGATGGAATTCTCCCCAAATCATCTTACGAAGCTACCCTCACACTGACACCCAAACTGGGGAAAAATCCAACAAAAAAAGAGAACTACAGGCCAGTATCCCTTATGAACATAGATGCAAAAGTTCTCAACAAGATTCTATCAAATCGATCCAACAACCCATCTCAAAAATCATCAACCATGGCCAAGTGGGGATGCAGGATTGATTCAAAATCTGCATGACCATAAATGTGACTAAATACATCAACAGATGTAAGAAGAAGAACCACATGATTATATCATTTGATGCAGAAAAAGTTTTTGATAATATCCAGCATCCCTTTTTGATTAAAACCCTCAAACACCTAGATATAGAAGGAGCATACCTCAAAATA
>NW_007161512.1:0-1200 GCF_000164805.1 Carlito syrichta | reverse complement strand
GATCAGAGCAAAAAACAAACCGTAGGACAAGTCCTAGTTTACACACTCAAGAGTTGTAGAGCCCTTGAACAAATATCTTCAACCATATCTCATTTCCACATCTCCAAAATGGGGATAGGAAGTTTTAAAATTGGAATGTAACTTCATTCAGAAGTTTTATATTATAATAAATATTAGATGGGATATAATATAAAATTCTCTTTCTAAAGATAAAACAATAAAAATGAAGCTTCAGTTTTTTTAGAGTATTAAGGTCATTCTCTACTTAGGTGGAAGAGTTCGGAGGCTGTGAATTCTAAAAAGATTCCATCACACTGAAATAAGTGTTCACTAAAGTCTTTTTTGTTCCCATTCTCCAGATTTAACAAGTGTGCAAAGTAGTTCACAACAGTTCCACAAAGAACTGTGGTAAGGACAGAATGAAATGATAGATCAGAATCACTGGGAAGCCAGAAGCTGTGTGTTCTGGCTCCAGCTTTTGCCACTACTTGCTGTATGAGCCAACAATTTACCTTCTCTGAACCTGTCTCCACCATATAAGTGACCACAGACAAGTCAGTTAAATACTCTAAAATGGGCTTAACAAAACCTACCTAATAATGAAGCAGTTAGCCTAGTGCTTGATACACAACCCTTCTGTAAATGGTACATAGTCTGGTAAGACTCTTTTTTTTTTTTTTAATTTCAAGACCCTTTGCTTGAAAGCCTTTCCTCCCCTCTTCCTTCATAAACGACTTCTCTCATATGTTATCACCCTCTGGAAGCTGCCCCTGCTCTCTCAGACTCCCCAAGGCTCTCTTAGCACCTTGTGTTACCCTTGGCCACAGATGCTGTCACTGTGTGTTGCAATTATCTGTCTGAGTCATCTGACTGTGAGTTTTTGCAGGCAAGGACACTGTGTGATTCAGACTGGTATATCCAGCTCCTACCACTGTACTTGGCACATAGCAGGTCCTCAGTCATGTTTGCTGAATTGCACGAAACTGTGGAGTTCCTGTGAGAAATATCATGACATTCAGAATAAAACTCTGGCACTGAAAGTGATGCAACATTAATCTGTGTTCCTGCCCAGCCAGAGTAATGCCTTAACACGATGTCAGAATTATATATACTGCAAGAAGTAAATGTGCCAGGCCATAAAAGTCTATTTTCTACATTTGACTGGCTCTCATGGATGTCCCATTCCATGCTGATTGACCA
>NW_007161511.1:0-2847 GCF_000164805.1 Carlito syrichta | reverse complement strand
AGGCTGGTCTTGAACTCCCGGGCTCAAGCAATCCTCTTGCCAGTACTCCCAAAAGTTCTGGGATTATAGGCGTGAGTCACCACATTCAGTCTCTCTTCTCAGTTTATCTTCTATTATAATTACTGCATTGCCTTGGAATATATTCTATTTGTACATGCAACCTTGTCTGTATTAACAAATGTTTATAGCTACTTCCCAGGAATGTCATACATTGTGATGGGGAAAGAGGTACTGATAGACTATTCACTAAAGACTCACTCATTTCTATTCCACCCACACCTCTTTCCTAAGCTTCTGCCTATTCAAAAGACCATTTGGATGTCTCTGAGCACCTCACCTCAAACACAACACATTGAAGACCCAACTAACATCATCCCCCTCAAATCTGCTCCTTCTTCTATGTTTTCTATTAAGTCAACAATACCTCCATCCATTTGGAAGTACAAGTTGGACTGTCCTTCATAAAACTGGATCTTCTTCCTTTATTTCTTATATCCAATTTTCTTCCAGGATTTGTCCATTTTGCTTTATACATATCCCATACATCGGTTCGAATTCAAGCCATATACTATCCTCTGTCTTCTGGACCATTGCAATAGACAGTTTACTGGTCTTCCTCTGCTTTTTCTGGCCATCCTCCAGCGTGTTCTAAACACTGCATTCAGAGGGAGCTTTTCAAAATGCAAATCCAATCAATTTTCACAGATCCAAACCCTTGATCCCTGATGAGTAAAATCCTGTCCTTGCACTAAACACCAAAATCCTTTAAACGACCTGTAATACCTGGTAAAGTCTGACCACTGTTCCCCCAACATCATCTGCTACTGCCACATTGATATTACATAATATCATTTCCCATTTGTTGATGCCTACTTGATTCACACTCTTCTTTCAGATGTATTTTTCCTTCCCACCTCCTTAGGGAATTTTTTCCTGACCTTATTAAATTGATCAAATCTTCCTATTATTAGTTCTCAGAGCACTCAGCACCTAATATCCTTCTTAGCACATAGCACAGGTGTACTGTTACATTTATTTGATTCAAATATTTCCTCCCCTAGACCTGTGCTGTCTAATACTGTAGCTATTAGCTACATGTATCTGTCTAACTTTAAAATATTTAAAACCAAATTAAAAATTCAGTTGCATAGTCCCATCAGACACATTTCAAGTGCTCAAGATCGGTAAGTGGCTAGTGGCTATCAGATTGAGCATCAGAGAATAAAAATATTTCTATCATCATAGGAAGTTCTGGACAGCATGTACCAGAGTATAAGCTCTTCAAGTGTAGAAACGTATCCTTTATTTTCTTTGTCACCTTTCTGTCTTTCTGCTTTTTCTGTCTTTTTGTATCCCCATTGTGTCTTTTACCATTGTATCCCCAGTGCCTAGCATACATATCTGGTCCAAAGATCTCCAAAACATTTGTTAAACAAATGAAAAAAAAATGAATTAATGAATGAGTTAATGAGGTGCCTTTGTCCCAGTTTGAGCATTTTATGGGCAATGTAGATGAGTCAAGAATGAACCAAATTGTAAAAACTTTCACCAGGGTTGGTGCTCGCGAACCATTGCTCCCCAAGGCCTCCACACTATGTGCTTCTTGGGTGCTCGGTTATTGACATGCCTGCACATTGTTTGTTTTACTGTCTCAAAACTATGCCTGGCAAGACATGGTCTGGAGCTCCTTCATGAATCTTTTGTCAGAGAGGGTGCTTTGTGGAAATACAAAAGTACCCGACCAAAGCACTGTGTGTACTCACAGATGTTTATCAGTTTTTGGCAGTGAACAGTCATCATGTCTGAGATGTGTTCTTGTGCCTAAGGGAATTTGCAAATTATGGCCCATGTACTGAATCTAGCCCAGTGTCTGTTTTGGTAAATAAAGTTTCATTGGAAAGCCACACCCATGTGTTTTTTCATCTATGGCTCCTTCCACCCAACAATGGTAGAGTGGACAAGCTGGGACAGAGACTGTGTAGCTCTCAGAGCCTAAAATATTTACCACTTGCCTTTTACAGAACAAGTTTGCCAGCTCCTGCTTTAACTCTACAGGCTCAAATGTTACATATATTGTTTGATCTTTGCTAGCATTTTGTGGCCATCGCTGACAAAATGCAGTTTTGCAGTTGTTTTCTTTATCACCCGCCCTCCTACCCTCTCCTTCAAATAGATTTTTAACATTTAAAACCAAAGAAATTACAGAGCAGGCCTATTTCTTGAGGCAGCTGGGCACGGGTCAGTCCTGGGGATACAGTCACAGACAGCAGAGTGTCAAGGAAAACGCCCCTTGCCGTGCAAGGATTGAGAACCTTCAGGTGTTGGTGACAGAAATAGGGAAGGTCAGCCAGAAAATGAGATAATGGGTCAGAAAACACTTGCCTGTGGGAATTGACCCTCAGAGAACAAAACAGGAGACAAGAGGCTCTGAAAGGAAGACACAGAGAGGGCGAGAGAAAGAGGGATAACAAAGTCAGATGCTGAGAATAGGAAAAACCGTAAATGGATCAGGGTAATTGGTGGAAACTGAATCCAACAGCTGTGCCTAACGTGAGAGAAACTAGGTCAGGAAAACTATGAAGACAATTTTCAGGGAAGCCCAGTCAGGAGTCAAGAGGCAATAAAGAGATTAGGTTTGAACTAGAACTGAGGGTAGGCCTGGGGTAGATAGAAGCAATCTGTTGGCAGGAGGGTGGCAATGAGAACAACAGAGCCCGTTGACTTGAACCTCACATTTAGACTTTTGGTGTGAGGTTATCTACAGTGTTACTTAGAAACACTGGCAAGTTAGAAAGAAGACAATGAAGTTTAAACTTTAAAAAAATATCTGTGTCCCTGCTTTTGTGT
>NW_007161510.1:0-731 GCF_000164805.1 Carlito syrichta | reverse complement strand
TAGTTAGGAAGCTAGCTATATTTGTCAGCTAGCTATATTCGTCAGCTAGTTATGGTAGCTAGGTAGCTAGTTAAGTCAGCTTCTTAAGTCAGCTTCCTAGCTAGATAGCTAGCTAAATAGCTAGCTAGTAAAACCAGCTAGATAGCTAGTTAGTTACATCAGCGAGTTAAGTCAGCTGGCTAGCCAGCTGCCTAGCTGGGTATCTACCTAGTTAAGTCAGCTGGCTAGCCCTTTTTATAGCTAGTTAAGTAACCTAGTTAAGCAAACTCACTAGTCAGCTGGTTTCCTAGGTACCTAGGTAGTTAAGTCAGCTGGCAATCCAGCGGGCTATGTAGGTAGCAAGCTAGTGAAATCAGCTCACTATCCAGCTGGCTGGCTAGGTACCTAAGCTGTTAATTCAACCTGCTAGCCAGCAGGCTAGGTAGCTAAGTCATCTAGTTTAGTCAACTGATTATGCAGCTGGTTACCTAGGTAGCAAGATAGTTAAGTCAGCTGGTTAATCCGCTGGCAAGCTAGGTAAGTCACCTAGGTAAGTCAACTGACTAGCCAGCTGACTCGCTAGGTAGCTTGCTAATTAAGTCAGCTGTCTAGACAGCTGGCTAGATATATAACAAACTAGTTAATTCAGCTGACTAGAAAGCAGGCCAGCTATTTAAGTAAGCTAGTTAAGTCATCTGGATAGCCAGCTTCCTAGCTAGGTAGTGAGCTACTTAAGTCAGTTGTCTAGCCGA
>NW_007161509.1:0-700 GCF_000164805.1 Carlito syrichta | reverse complement strand
TAGGTAGCTTGCTAATTAAGTCAGCTGTCTAGACAACCTGGCTAGATATATAAAAAACTAGTTAATTCAGCTGCCTAGAAAGCAGGCCAGCTATTTAAGTAAGCTAGTTAAGTCATCTGGATAGCCAGCTTCCTAGCTAGGTAGTGAGCTACTTAAGTCAGTTGGCTAGCCAGCTGGCAAGCTAATTAGGTCAGCTAGATAAGTCAGTTGGCTAGTCAGCTAGCTATTTAGGTAGAGAACTAGTTAAGTCAGCTGGTTAGTTAGCTTCCTAGCTAGTTAATCCAGCTAGTTGTGTCAGCTTGCTAGCCACCTGGCTAGCAGGTTATGTCAACTAGTTATGTCAGTTGGCGTTCCAGTTTGGTAGTTAGGTAACAAGCTAGTTAAGTCAGCTGGTTATCCAGCTGGTTAGCTATTTAAATCAGCTAGTATATTCAACTGGCTTCCCAGGAGACTAGCTAGGTAGCTAACTAGATAAGGCAGCTGACTAGACAGTTTCCTAGCTCATTAAGTCAGCTAGTTTATTCAGCTGGCAAGGCAGCTGGCTTGCTAGTTAAGTCAGCAAGTTAAGTCAGCGAGCCAGGAGGTGGCTAGCTAGTTATGTCAGCTAGTTAAGTCAGCTGTCCTGGCAGCAGGCTTGCTAGGTAGCTAGCTATTTAAGTTATCTAGTTAAGTCAGGTGGTTAGCTAGGTATCTAGCTAGT
>NW_007161508.1:0-729 GCF_000164805.1 Carlito syrichta | reverse complement strand
TTACTTGCTGGGGGCATACAAGTTCATTGATGTGTAACACGCTTTACAAATCATGTACCATCACAAGACTTTCAGGTTCCCAGTGAACAATTACAATTCCATGATGTATGAATCACAGGTGCACAATTTCAATACAGATTGTTCAAAATGTTCTCCACAATGTTCAATAAATCATTCATATTATACTCTAAGTTCTAAGCCCTGATTAAAAAACTTTCCAAGTTAACTCTAAGTTCAATCCAATTTTACTAACCTTTAATATTTTTGACGATTAATATTATTAACTTAACACTATACTATAATCTATAAGTTTACTTAAATGACTTAATTTTATTACCTTAATTTTATACTATTTATTTTTATAATTCTTATAACCTACTACATTTCTATACTGCCCTATGATTGTATATTAATTACCTATGAACTTATCCTTAACCTAAAATTTTATCACAACTTCTATAAATCTCAAATATCTAAACTATTGTCTTTTATACTTTATTAATTACTTATCTTATAATATCATGTCCAAATTCTAATACAACTATTATCCTACTATAATCTATTACAAACCTTATCATTAGTACTAATAAGTATAAAAATTATGAACTTACTCCATGTTCTATAAAACTTAATTCAATGACATTTTAACCTAAAACCTAAATCTGATTGCCTATTACATGGAAACTACCTACGTCTCAAAACCTGCCATGCCCACTTTAAAACAATGAA
>NW_007161507.1:0-703 GCF_000164805.1 Carlito syrichta | reverse complement strand
ATTTTACTAACTTTTAATATTTTTGACGATTAATATTATTAACTTAACACTATACTATAATCTATAAGTTTACTTAAATGACTTAATTTTATTACCTTAATTTTATACTATTTATTTTTATAATTCTTATAACCTACTACATTTCTGTACTGCCCTATGATTGTATATTAATTACCTATGAACTTATCCTTAACCTAAAATTTTATCACAACTTCTATAAATCTCAAATATCTAAACTATTGTCTTTTATACTTTATTAATTACTTATCTTATAATATCATGTCCAAATTCTAATACAACTATTATCCTACTATAATCTATTACAAACCCTATCATTAGTACTAATAAGTATAAAAATTATGAACTTACTCTATGTTCTATAAAACTTAATTCAATGACATTTTAACCTAAAACCTAAATCTGATTGCCTATTACATGGAAACTACCTACGTCTCAAAACCTGCCATGCCCCTTAAAACAATGAACTGCCCCGTTGCCATAACGACAGCCGGGGACTGAAGCAAGCTGAAAGTTACTGCACGTACAAAAACCAAGAACGTTCTGCTTGACCAAAAGCAACATAATACAACTATTATCACAGTTATAACGTCTAATCATAACCCCAAATGAAACTACATACTGGAACAAAAGCTAATCAATCAGTTTACCAGGAAATAACAGTTAAAAATCTTAAGAAGAAAAA
>NW_007161506.1:0-777 GCF_000164805.1 Carlito syrichta | reverse complement strand
CATCCTGTCATTAGACAATATGCCTATAAAATCAGGGTGGCTGCTTGCTTTCTAGAATTATTGTTTTTTAGGTTTCTTTCTTTGCTGAATTCAGTCTGCTGGATCTTATCTTTCTACAAGGCAATGTTTTCTTCAATGATTTCTATCTGAACATGTACTGTTATTTGGATACCATGAGTTATCAGTGTATCTCAAACATTAGTGTATATTGAAACCACATGAAAATTATTTTTGATAAAATGCAGATTATGATCCCATAAGACTTGGGGCAGGGGTAAAGCAAGGCTGAGATTCTGCATCTCTAGAGATGTGCTCAGTTAATGTGTTCTTCCTGTTCATGGTCCAGACAAGTAAATGTAACATATTAGATTCCCTAATTGCTCTCTCCAGGTTAAATGTCTACTACTTATTTCAAATGCCTCGATTTTCCCAACATCTTGGAAGTTAGGAGCTGAGAACCTGACCTAGTGACAACAGAACGCAAGTATTCATGAATGCACTGCTTTGTCTCATTGTTCCAAGATGCCAACTATATCTGGCAGGAATTAGCATTGCTATTGCTATTTTCACTACCTTGAGGAGAAATTTCTGCAAGATAGGAATTATAAAAGTTACATTATTTATCCCTTTCTTCCTGTCAACAGCCACCCCCAAACTGCCAAATTCTCATAGGAACAGGCTGTCACCTATCACAGAATTGGTGGCAAGAACAGGAAATTTCCTCTTCATGTCTTCCTGCTTCCTTGTGAAAATTATAGCAAGGCATTTCTACGTCTA
>NW_007161505.1:0-774 GCF_000164805.1 Carlito syrichta | reverse complement strand
GTTTCTTTCTTTGCTGAATTCAGTCTGCTGGATCTTATCTTTCTACAAGGCAATGTTTTCTTCAATGATTTCTATCTGAACATGTACTGTTATTTGGATACCATGAGTTATCAGTGTATCTCAAACATTAGTGTATATTGAAACCACATGAAAATTATTTTTGATAAAATGCAGATTATGATCCCATAAGACTTGGGGCAGGGGTAAAGCAAGGCTGAGATTCTGCATCTCTAGAGATGTGCTCAGTTAATGTGTTCTTCCTGTTCATGGTCCAGACAAGTAAATGTAACATATTAGATTCCCTAATTGCTCTCTCCAGGTTAAATGTCTACTACTTATTTCAAATGCCTCGATTTTCCCAACATCTTGGAAGTTAGGAGCTGAGAACCTGACCTAGTGACAACAGAACACAAGTATTCATGAATGCACTGCTTTGTCTCATTGTTCCAAGATGCCAACTATATCTGGCAGGAATTAGCATTGCTATTGCTATTTTCACTACCTTGAGGAGAAATTTCTGCAAGATAGGAATTATAAAAGTTACATTATTTATCCCTTTCTTCTTGTCAACAGCCACCCCCAAACTGCCAAATTCTCATAGGAACAGGCTGTCACCTATCACAGAATTGGTGGCAAGAACAGGAAATTTCCTCTTCATGTCTTCCTGCTTCCTTGTGAAAATTATAGCAAGGCATTTCTACGTCTAAAAATGTGATGTTACCCACATTCAGTGAAAATAATTGTCACTTCCACATAAGAGAAACCTAATCCTCT
>NW_007161504.1:0-9391 GCF_000164805.1 Carlito syrichta | reverse complement strand
AAGTATTCTTAAATACAGGTTTCTGATAACTTTGGAGCTCATATCATTTGATTAGGAAACATCACCTAAAACTTTAATAAAAATTGATAGGTTTATAAAGATTGCTAACACAACATTAAGTAAAAAGAGAATTAATTACATGAGACTGAGCTGATGGAATACTGAAACAATTTTTATGACTTTTTATTTAAAGTATTCCTGATTATTTTTCTGTATTTTTTTTCAGAGTTAAGAAAACTTTGAGTTATTTATAGCTTACAGCAATTTGGTAGAATACAGTTATGGGCAAAATTAAAACATTTACCTTTTTCATTACCTAATTTCTACAGAATTTGAGAGCTGTTCATTAGTATTCTTAACTTACAGTAATATAGTTATTTGTGTAAGTTCAATAATAATCAATTTTCCTTTGTAGCAGGATGTAATTGGAGACACTGATTATTTTACCAAGGTTTTGACTGGAATGGCATATGACCTAGGCTGCTTTGAAAAATTGAGATTGACTTTATAAAGCTAATAAACTTAGAAAAATACTGGCCTAGTATCTTGATTCCATGGTTTCCTTACAAGGTTCTTGACCTTGCAGTAAATAAAGAATGTCACTTTCTGACAAACTGAAAAACCACAAGATACTTGGGAACCTCCAGAAGAGAGGAATTCACCCAATTCATACTGGTATTACAAGCATGTTCTAATGGTGAATCCTTAGTTTGGCTTCCTAACCTTGAGAGACTCTAAAAGTCTAATCTGAAATTTCTATGAAAATGTTCCAGGAAAGTCAACTTAACAATATCCTATATAGCCAATACTCTTCTTGCTGCACTTTTTGCAAAGAATCAAGTCAAGTATAATGAGACTAAAACTTATTTTGCAAAAAAATTGGTCTTACTATAGTTTCTCTTTGGTAGAAAAGAGTAACTAGAAAGAGACAACCTATGTTTCAGACAAAAACCTGTCATTAGATTCTAGCCCTGACAATTGTTTGGTATTTTTATTTTTTTCCTACAACTTGGACTGTATCTCAAATTATTTCCTGGCTACAAATTTCTTTAAAAACAAATGGTATTTAATTTTTTAAATGATGCTTTTAATTGGCTCCCTAATGGAAAAGGGTTTTTTTTTTCCATTCAAGCATACAAATTCTATTTTTATTATAATCCTATGTGCATTATATTTCTACTATTCAAATTATTAATGCCATGTATCTCTTATCTTTTACTTTTTCCAAGAAAACTATAATTATATCATTCAGAAGACTAGAAATGATTCAACAAGCAGCAGTGCTATATATGTGTGTGTGTGTGTGTGTGTGTGTGTGTGTGTGTGTATACATATATATATTTTTTAAGATGAAGGGTACAATTCAGGTTTAGGTATGCAAGTGCTCATCATACAGGTAACGTTTGGGCCTCCCTTTGTTCCCCACTTTGTCTGGTTTGAGATCAGGTACCCTTATTGATGTTGTGTCCCCCATTCCCCCCCCCACCCCTGGCAGCATCTTGCTACTGCCAATTCCTTTCTTATAGTATTGTGGTAAATGTTCAGGGTCCACTTATGAGTGAGAACATGTGGCACTCTGTTCTTTGTTTCTGTGATAGATCACTGAGTATGATAGACTAAATCCATCCAAATGCAACAGTGCTGTATAAATCAGTTACTTGACTGAGGTCTCATTTTTGTCACTCTATGATGCCACCCTAATTTGGTTTTGGGTCACCATTAAAATTCTTTCCCGAGGTGTTGCTGCTTTCCACCTGACATAGGGCAGGACTATCAAGGTATGATCCTTCCTGATAAGGAAGGATACTTTGATCATCAGTGTTTTCAAGAAAAATATTTTGATCAAAGAGGGATGTGAGAAAGAAAATAAACACTTTATGTGAGAAATGTGAATCCCTTTACATTATCAGGCCCAGAGATTCATTTGAGATGTGACAGCAGTCAAATTTTATTCCTGCACCTCAACTACATAATTAACTCTTGAAGTCACTTCTTATGTGAGCTCTACACTGATGTCAAGAAACCATAAAATGCCACATGCTAAATTTCATAACTAATACTTAATATTTCAACAATGTATATCCAATCACTAATGTATGTTACTTCTGTAAACCAGTAGGAATTCCTGACAAACAACTTTTGTAATCACCCCCTCTCCTGATTAATCTTGCTTTATTTTAAAACTTGAGCCTCTCTTATGTTCTCTGGAGCACTTTCCAGTGTTTCTCAGGCAGCTGTCCTCAAATGTGGCTCAAATAAACACTATATTAATTTATCCTTTAGCTTGACAAGTATGCAACCCATATTGTGCCAAATGGAGTTGAAGAAAAACTGTGACACAGAGTAAGTAGAAATGGCTGCTCCCCATTTGCTGCCTTGCTGCGGGTGAAGCCAGCTGAGATCAGGCAGAACAAGTCAATGGCAGGGAGGTTACATCGGCACCACTGATTGACATCAGCCCTGAGGCTACTACACTTCACACACAGGTGTTAATTCCTGTCCTTGTCATGTAAACTTGTTTGAGATGGGATTTTTGTGCATGCAGTTGTAAACATCCTAACCCTTAGCAGCTCCGTTAATACCAGAAAATAAAGTGCTTATCCCTTGAAAAGTCATGGAAAAATGAGAACAGTTTGCCTCCTGTTTGAGCTCCCGATGCAGAGCAGAGCTCCTTATTTTTGGAGCCATCAAGCAGCTTGGGCTGGTGATTACAAAGAAACATTCCAGATCCCTCTGAAAAATATTGATATCAGTTTGTCACAGGCCCTTATGAGCATCTGCATATTGTCAACATCAGTTTCCTACTTCACCAAAACCTCCAAAAGTAAGTCACAGCTGTCAGAAATCATAACAAAAATTAATAAGAATAACCAGAGAGAAAGATGTAAAATACTATGATTTGAAAACATCCATCCTGGAAGTTTACATAAAATGATAGTTATTTAATATATTGACTGGGCTTCCAAAAATATAATCATGGAAAACCAGGATAAGGCTAGAACTGAAGCCCATTTAATGCTAACTGTAGCTATAATTTTACATTCACTTCGCAACAAATAAACTCAATACCATTATGAGTAACTATAGCTCAGTCTCTGGTACAAAACAAGAACTTTTCAAATGAAACAAACTCAGTACATTGCTTTAGGAACCTATCATTGTGATGTAAACACTAAAAATCTATTCTTTTAGCAATTTAAACATATGTAATATGTACATTATTATCAAGTGTGGTCACCATGCAGTGCAATAGAAGACTAGATTATTTTCTTCCAGTCTAACTTTTGATAGACATCTCCATTTGTCCCATCTGGTCCTCACTCCAACTTCTGGTAACCACCTTTCTACTCCACTTATATGAGATCAACTTTTTCTTATTTTGCATGTAAGTGAGATTATATAGTATCTGTCTTTCTGTGCTTGACTTATTTCACTTAGCATAATGTCATTTAGTTCCCCCCATGTAGTAGTGATTGGCAGAATTTCTCTTTTTTAAGACTGTATAGTATTCTATCTTGTATATATAAAACATTTCCTTATTCATTCATCCACTGATAGCGGTTTTATATCTTGGCTAGTGTGAATAATACCGCAATAGACATGGGTAGTAAAGATCTCCTCAACATACCAATTTCAATATCTTTGGATATATACTCAGAAATAGAATTCTGGATTATATAATAATTCTATTTTTAGTTTTTTGAGAAACCTGTAAACTATTTTCCAAAATGGATGTACTTATTTACATTCCCAAACCAGCATACGAGGGTTTCCCCTTATCCCCACTTCCTCATCAACACCTGTTATCAGTCACCTTTCTAATAATAGCTATTCTAACAGATGCTAGGTAATCTCTCATGGTGATTGAATAGCATCTCCATGATGATTAGATACATTGAGCATTTTTTCATATGTCTGTTGGCCATTCATATCTCTTTCTTGGGAAATGTCTGCCCATTTTTTGAATTGGATAATTTATTTTCTTGACCCTCAGTTGTTTGAGTTTCTTATATATTTTTATATTAACCCCTTATTAGATGTATTATTTGCAAATATTTTCTTCCAGTCTGTGTGTTGTCTCTTCATACTATTATTTGCTATATAGGAGCTTTTTAGTTTGATGTAATTTCATTTGTCTGTTTTTGGTTTTGTTGCCTGAGCTTTTGGATTTCTATTCAAGAAAGCAATGCCCAGCCCAATGTCAAGGAACTTTTTCCCTATGCATTATTCTAGTAGCTTTAAGACTTTTATCAGTTTTGAGTTGATTTTTTTTTTTTTTTGAGTTGATTTTTGTATACAGTATGAAGTAAGGTTAAAATTTCATTCTTCTGTATGTGGATATGCAGTTTTCCTAATACCAGTCTATTGAAGAAACTGTCATTTCCTGTTTGTGTGCTCTTGGCACCTTTGTTAAAAATCAATTGACTAAGTATTTGTGTTTATAGATAGGCTTTCTATCTTGTTTCATAGGTCAATATAGCTTTTATGCAAGTACCATGGAGTGTTGATTACAACAGCTTTATAATATATTTTGAATTCAGAGAGTGAAGCCTTCAGCTTTGTTCTTTTTACTAAAGATTGCTTTGGCTATTCAGAGCCTTTTCTGGTTCCACACAAATTTTAAGATTGTTTTTCCTATTTCTATAAAAAAAACGACATTGGAATTTTGATAAAGATTGCATTGAATCTGTAGATTATTTTGGGTTGTATGATCATTTTAACAGTATTACTTCTTTTAATCAATGACTATGAAATATATTTACATTTATTCTTGTCTTTTCAGTTTCTTTCATTAATTTTTCATAGTATTACATATACAGATATTTCACCTCCTTAGTTAAATTTACTTCTGAGTATCTTACCTTTTCTGACACTATGATATATTGAATAGTTTTTGTAATTTCTTTTGTGGATGGTTCATAGTGTGTAGAAGTACTACTGATTTGTTATTTATCAGTAAAAAAATTTTAGAAATGTTATGTCACATCAATAAAATAATATTTATTTTCATCATATGGCCCGATTGGTGAGCAAAAAGCTAGCACTGACATCTCATTTGTACGCCATGGAGTTCTGTTTCTAGTGCAGGCTAGAGATATATCAGATAGTCAATTTTGCCTCAAGAGAGACTGGAGTGATCAGGGTTCCCCAGAGAGACAGAACCAATAGGATGAATGGATGGATGGATAGATAGTTGATAGAAGATAGTGATAGATAGATAGATAGATAGATAGATAGATAGATAGATAGATAACAGATAGACAGATAGAGAAACAGAGAGATAAATAGATAAAAATATGAGAGGAAATTTACTGGGGAAATTGGCTCACATGATTATGGAGATTGAGAACTCCCATGGTAGATCATCTATAAGACGGTTACCCAGGGATGATGGTAGTATGGCTTGATCTAAGTTCAGGCTTCAGAACAAGGGAAGAATATGATACAAATTTTAGTTCGAGCTTGAGGACCTGAGAAATTTGGGAGGTCACTGATACAAGTCCCATAGACCAAATGCCAGAGAACCAGGAATTCTGATGTCTAAGACCAGTAGAAGAAGAGTATATCCCAGCTCCAGGAAACAGAGAAAATCACCCTTTTGTTTTGTCTGGTCCATAGGAGATGGGATGGTGCGGGGGTCCAGCCCCACAAGGGTCGTGAGATGTCCTGAAGGAGAGATGGATAGGCAAATGATGAAGATAATATACTCAGACACCTGCTTCCTGAACAGATGACAATTTAATGTTAGTTAACACAGAGCTTTTATACCAATAGTAAAGGGGCAAGACAAAGAAAATTCCTTCACGTACATATCTTCTAAAAGTTACCATCTAGTGGTCTTAGCAACAAACAAACCAAGATCCCTATAAACATTCAGACAACAAGTCTTATTCATAAAGCCAACAATGATACTTTTAGTCCAAAGTCCCGAATTACAGTCCTTGAAATGTCTCAAGAAAGTTTCTAAGTGTACATTTCCTCATGTGTCAGGAGTTTTCCCATCTTAGGCTTTTATGTCCTTCAGAGTCTTGTGATCGCCTCCCTTGTCCAGATGTCTTTGTTACTTTTCTCTTATCCTGCAGTGCTTGTTTCTAAAGAGAACTCAAAAGAACCTTTTAGTAATGTTTTCCAGGTCCCCAAGGTTGCTTTCTGTCTTTAGCTAATTTATCATAAAAGTGTCTGATTATTATATTATGAGTTCAGTGAAAACCCACTCTATAAATGTTAACTTAGAGTTTTAACTATTGAAGTAAAACCCTTAATGATTAATCTTTATCCTAAGTCAGTGAAAACAGTGTTATAAATCACCTACATAACTCCTAGATAAGTGTTAGAACTTATAATGAATTCATAATGAACTTACTATAAACTTGTGCTTTTAAAAAACCTTATGTCTAAACACTAAACTACATAATTCTAAATCAAATAAGGAGTGAATATACTTATATCACTTACTACTTAAGCAATATCTAGTAACTTATAACCAAGTGAAAGAAAGCATTCTTGATGTGCTTCAGAGTTTAACCCTTGCATATGTTAGAAAAGGCCAAACGACATAGTGGGAAATGGAAAAATAAACCATGACATTTCCAGGTTAGCTGTGAGTACTTCATATAAACATGCCATTTTCTTCTTCCACGACTGCACAGAATTCTTTCGAGGTATCAAACATCAAAGGTGGAAGACAGAAGGGCCTCAGCTTCCCGGGCTCACCCTGCAGCCTGGGGTCTTCAGCCCACCAGGACCCTGTCAATCAGGTGGGCCCCCAAGGCTGGCTCCCGACATCTCCCCCTTTTTTGTTTTTTTAATACAAAGTTGTGAAGTTCCGTGCTTAGTTGAGAGATGTTATTTTTCAATGATTTGAAGATTGCTGGAAGTAAGCATATTAGTAGCAAGATTATTCCTCCACAAATTCCCACATTGATTAATACAGATAATAATGATTTTTGATTGACAAATGAAGAAAAATTGTTGAAGATTGACTGAGCTAATTGGGTGGACTCAAATTGTTTTTCAGCAGAACTAATGTCTTGTACTTCCTGATGAAGTTTGAAGAGATCCAAACTTATGTTGGAATGGTTCCAAATTCCGGAGATATGATTTTTAATCCTATCCCAGGTATGAATAGACTTGTTCAGTTGGAGAGGTGTGACACAAATCCATTTAAACTCTGAATGACATCTCAAGGTGAATTTAATATTCAAGGTTACAAGTTCGTGTCCTATAATCAAAATAGCCACTTCTAATGCATTAACTTTACTTTCGAATTTTTGGTCAATAATTTCTTGAGCTGCTAAAGTTAATGAGACATTTTTGGATAACTGATCTGTAAATGTAGCAGTATGTACTTCTTTAGTTAAAGCTACGGCTGAAACTGAGACTGAAGTAGCTATAGTTGTTAAATCTGTAATTTCTAAAATCAAATTTGCTATAAATCTTTTTGGCCTTGACAACAATGAGTCAACTTCATTCAATTTTCTTAGACTATATTCATCATACCAAAGAGATGGAAGTTTTATAGGAACTATCAAACAAGAAGGCTGCTTAAGAGTCATAAATTCTCTATATGAATTAGAAAAAGTAAGACAATTAGTTAATTTACAATTTATGCAAGTAGTTTGATTTTTTTAGGTAAACTAAAACATATTGGAGAACTAGAACAAGCTAAAAAGAATAATTATGATTGATTACAGTTTTGACCCACGATAAAAAAGAGTGGGCCTTTTAATAAAGAGGAATGATTAGTAAAAACAGTAATAATCTAGTATCCCATGTAACGGGCTGAAACACTGGACTGTTTGGGATATAAGACAAATAAGATTTTTTTTTTTAATAAATACAACCCACCTGGCTTGCTATAAAAGCCATTATAGCAATAAACACAGTAGAGAGAGTAAGAGAAGTAATTTGAAACCGAACCAAGTCCTCTGCGTCACATGTCATCACCTTCAACTGTCCCCAAGTTGGGGGTTTGCAGGTTCTCGCAGCACTGTGGTGGGGGTGGGAAGCTGGACATTTCTAATGAGGCGGTCTGGAATCCAAATAGGTGAAATAAACTTTAGGCATTCTGATGATGAAAGGCATGGGAAGCGGTAGCTGCTAGTAAAGGAAAAACAAAAAATTACATAACCTCATTAGTAAGAGCATTGCCTTTAGATAATGGACCAAGGAAGGGTAGAATGAGTATGAATAATGAGTAGCATAAACAGGTTCTGTGCTAGCACAAATATGTAATTGAATGGTTTATAAAAGAACAATTTTGTTAGTGGGGGAGAAAGAAGAGACAGCATGAAGACTAGCAGTTTTTAAATGACACAGTATACCTGTAACATAATGTTAGTGTCGAGATTAAAATTTTTTTGTAAAGACCTGACAAACTGCAAACAGCTTAACTCATTGAGTGGCATTATA
The DNA here is from genome assembly GCF_000164805.1 of Carlito syrichta. NCBI lineage: Eukaryota > Metazoa > Chordata > Mammalia > Primates > Tarsiidae > Carlito > Carlito syrichta. The sequence continues at coordinate 979 of NW_007161504.1, read as the reverse complement.
ATCTGTTTGAAAGCAAGAAGTAACACCATTAATAACTAACCGCTGTTTCAGAAGAGGAGCTATCGTAAAAACCAAGCTAGCATTTTGTAGAAGTTGAGCACTGATAACCTGAAGAAAGATAAAAGAATGATTTTTTGCAAAAGTAAGAAGTGAAGAAGGAGGATAGTGGGAGTCCAGCCTTGGAGGCCCACCTGATTGGCAGGGTCCTGGTGGGCCGAAGACCCTGGGCCGCAGGGCGAGCCCGGGACGCTGAGGCCCTTCTGTCTTCCACTTTTGCTATTTGATACCGCTGAAGAATTCTGTGCAGTCGTGGAAGAAGAAAATGGCATGTTTATGTGAAGTACTCACAGCTAACCTGGAAATGTCATGGTTTATTTTTCCATTTCCCACTATGCCGTTTGGCCTTTTTCAACATACGCAAGGGTTAAACTCTGAAGCACATCAAGAATGCTTTCTTTCACTTGGTTATAAGTTACTAGATATTGCTTATGTAATAAGTGATATAAGTATATTCACTCCTTATTTGATTTAGAATTATGTAGTTTAGTGTTTAGACATAAGGTTTTTTAAAAGCACAAGTTTATAGTAAGTTCATTATGAATTCATTATAAGTTCTAACACTTATCTAGGAGTTATGTAGGTGATTTATAACACTGTTTTCACTGACTTAGGATAAAGATTAATCATAAAGGGTTTTACTTAATTCAATAGTTAAAACTCTAAGTTAACATTTATAAAGTGGGTTTTTACTGAACTCATAATATAATAATCAGACACTTTTATGATAAATTAGCTAAAGACAGAAAGCAACCTTGGGGACCTGGGAAACATTACTAAAAGGTTCTTTTGAGTTCTCTTTAGAAACAAGCACTGCAGGATAAGAGAAAAGTAACAAAGACATCTGGACAAGGGAGGCGATCACAAGACTCTGAAGGACATAAAGCCTAAGATGGGAATACTCCTGACCCATGAAGAAATG
>NW_007161503.1:0-374 GCF_000164805.1 Carlito syrichta | reverse complement strand
TGGACCCACTATGTGCCTCCATGGTGACCCATTATGTAGCTCCTTGGTGGCCTCACCATGGGCCTCCATGATAACCCTCCCATGCATCTCCATGTTTGTCCTACCACTTGCCTTCCAGGTGGCCCTGCAGCATGTCTTTATGGTGGCAACACCATATGCCTCCAGGAAAGAGTCTTCATATGTTTCCACAATTGAGAAAATATTGTCATCTTTCTCAATGCTCGGCCTGCCATATACCTATTGGTGTGCCCATTGCATGCTTCCACAGTGGCCCTGCCATGTTCCTCTGGGATGTACCAACCACAAGCTCCTGTTTGGGAATTGCTGCATGTCCTCATACTAGACTAGCCATGTGCCTCCTTTGGACTTACCAC
>NW_007161502.1:0-624 GCF_000164805.1 Carlito syrichta | reverse complement strand
AAAACCCTACCATGCACCTCCATGTTTGTCCTACCACTTGCCTTCCAGGTGGCCCTGCAGCATGTCTCTATGGTGGCAACACCATATGCCTCCAGGAAAGAGTCTTCATGTGCTTCCACAATTAAGAAAATATTGTCATCTTTCTCAATGCTCGGCCTGCCATATAACTATTGGTGTGCCCATTGCATGCTTCCACAGTGACCCTGCCATGTTCCTCTGGGATGTACCAACCACAAGCTCCTGCTTGGGAATTGCTGCATGTCCTCATAGTAGACTAGCCATGTGCCTCCTTTGGACTTACCACATGCTTATGTGGTGAACCCACTCTGTCTCTGCAGGGGTTCCACTTCATGCCTCTATGGTGTCCCCACCACGTACCTCCACAATGGCACTGCTGTGTGCCTCCATGGTATCCCCACAGTGTGCCCCCATGGTGGACCTGCCATGTGCCTCCAGGTTTGCCCAACTGTACAGCTCCAAGATAAACCCACCGTGTGCCTCCATGGTGGCCATCTAACATGTCTCTGTAAGGGACCTATTGCATGCCTTTGGGGTGGCCCTACCATGTGCTTTTGGGTTAAACTGCCATGTTTCTCTGAGGTGGCCTGTCCATGTTTATCAGTG
>NW_007161501.1:0-667 GCF_000164805.1 Carlito syrichta | reverse complement strand
GCAGCCGGGACTCTGGGCACAACCACGACAGACACGATTTTGGAGACCTCTAGCTGAGATGATGTCTGGCCACTTCGCCTGGGCTGGTCTGTGACCCCTGGGCTCAGGCAAACTCCCGCTGTGGTCTCCCAGGGCATAGGGCTGAAATCCATGCACCATCATGCCTGGCCTGGACTTGCATGTACTGTTGGCAGGGGCGATGCCTCGGTCACTCCAGAGGCTGAGGCAGGAGGATTGACAGAGTCCACTGTTATGAGGATGGCAGTGAACAACGGTCATGTCCCTGGGCTCCAGCCTGGACCACATAGCCAGACACTGTCTCCAAAAACATGAGAATTGTACACAGCTTTTCAACTGCACATGGTGTGTTCACAGGTCGACTGACTTTGAACCAGGAAAAATGAGATTGTGGGGAAAAAATGTCCTGGGATGAGGGATGTGTCTGTGGACTTTCTTGGCAAAAGGTCCTCATTGCTGCGTCGGAGTTTCTGCCTGCCTGGGGCACATTTCTCATCTTGGAGAGGAGAGCCGGCAGGAACATGGCCATGGAGTGTGGGAACTTCAATACCAAAGTGGGAGCAGCCATTTGGGGAGGGTTGGGGTTGAAAGGTGTTGAGCTTGGGGGACCCTCATATGTGGAAGGGGTGAGGAGAAGGACTGAGGTGAG
>NW_007161500.1:0-3110 GCF_000164805.1 Carlito syrichta | reverse complement strand
TCCAAAAACATGAGAATTGTACACAGCTTTTCAACTGCGCATGGTGTGTTCACAGGTCGACTGACTTTGAACCAGGAAAAATGAGATTGTGGGGAAAAAAAATGTCCTGGGATGAGGGATGTGTCTGTGGACTTTCTTGGCAAAAGGTCCTCATTGCTGCGTCAGAGTTTCTGCCTGCCTGGGGCACATTTCTCATCTTGGAGAGGAGAGCCGGCAGGAACATGGCCATGAAGTGTGGGAACTTCAACACCAAAGTGGGGGCAGCCATTTGGGGAGGGTTGGGGTTGAAAGGTGTTGAGCTTGGGGGACCCTCATATGTGGAAGGGGTGAGGAGAAGGACTGAGGTGAGAAAGTTTGCAGGAGAATGGATTTCTTTCTTTCTTTCCTTTCTTCCTTTCTTCCTTCCTTTTGTTCTTTCCTTTCTTTCTTCCTTTCTTTCTCTATTTCTTTCTTTCTTTCTTTCTTTCTTTCTTTCTTTCTTTCTTTCTTTCTTTCTTTCTTTCTTTCTTTCTTTCTTTCTTTCTGTCTTTCTGTCTTTCTTTACTTTTTTCACTAGGTTGCCCAGGCTGCTCTCAAACCACCCAACTCGGGCCATCTTGATGGCCTGGGCCTCCCAAACTGCTGCAATCACAGGTTTTCCATTTGGTCGACATCCTGGTTTTCCTTATGACCTTGAACAATGAACCAGAGGCGATCCTTCCCCTGAGGCTTGCCGTCACCCAAGGTTTTCTAGGTTTTGCTTGGGTCGAGGTGTTGGCTTCCTATCATGTCCAGTCTTTTCTCGAGTTCCCTGACACTGGCCATCTTCCCGTCTCAGACTCCCTGAGTGCCAAGGAGACAGGCATGAGTCGCCCAGTCATCCCACCACACCGATGGTTTGAGACTCGTGCCTGCCCTCCCTTTCACTGAGGTGCACCATGGGAGTGGTGAGTGGTTTCCCCCCTGGGGAAGAAGGCAGGATGAAGGGCGCTCACCCTGGCAGAGACACACCCATGTGTCATGTGCTCCCCCTGTGATGGGCTTGGCTGGCATTCGGTTTGCCCTCTTGGGGGTCCCAGGTAGTCGGAGGGAACCAGCCTCGCTGAAGTCCGCGAGAGTGGGGTGGAGGCTGGGCATGGGGGATCACGCCTGTCATCTCTGCACTCTGGTAGGCCAAGGCGAGAGGATGGCCTGAGTTCCTGTGTTTGAGACCACCCCGGGCACCTTGGCGAGACCTCATCTCTACTAAAGCCATAAAAACGAGCCACGCTTGTTGGTGCAGGCCTTTTGATCTGACCACTCACGAGGCTGTGGTGGGAGGATGACTGGAGCCCAGCCAGTGGAGGCCACAGTGGCCGAGAGCAGGCCCCAGTGCTATGGCCTGTGAGACAGAGTGGGGCTCCAACTCAGAATAATAATACAAACCACCACCACAACCACAGGCCGGGATAAGGGGCTCAGTCTGCCATCCTGGCCATTCGGAGGCCCAGGCGAATGGACAGCAGGAGACTGCAGTTTCAACACCACACTGGGACACCGTGAAAGACCTCATATCAGCCATCAAAAATAAATCTGAAGATCAGCTGTGTGTGGTGGCGCTGCACTGTGGTTCCAGGCACTCTTTGGATGGAGGTGAGATGGCGCTTAGGTGCGGCCAGTGGAGTAGGCAGTGGCTGTGAGCGTGCCCCTGTGCTCAAATTTTACAGATGGGAATTTGACTCCAAATAATAATAATCACCACCATCACCACCACCACCACCCCTGCCACCCAGCACATGGTGTCACCCTCAAGGATGGGAGAGGAAAATGAGCTTACTGGCCTGTGGTTTGTGGGAGATTTCAAAGGTGGCCACTGGGCTTGTCTATTCCGCACCTTAAGCCACATGCCCCAGAAGGTCTGCCTCCACATTTGTGCTCCACAGGAAAGACGTGTGTAAGCTCATGGAACAGACGGCCCTGAGCTAGGGCGGCCATTGGGCACAGAACGATCATGGCGGTCCGGCAACTGCTGCCAGTCCAGGTTCTGGTCACCATGTTTTCCACTTCCGGCGTGTGGAGGGTCCCTTCCTCTCCCAATCACACCATCATCCCCCAGCCACACAGACTTTTCCATGGGGAGTTGTGGACACCCATTGTGACACATGTGGGTGGCATCTTTTGTGTTGCCAGAGTCTCCATGTGCCGGGCTGGGGTGGGGGGGCACGATCATCTCTCCCAGGGCCTCAACCTCAGGGCTCAGGTTGTCCTTCCACCTTGACCTCTGAGCAGCCAGGCATCTGTGGGTCATCACACCAGACCCGAATTTGGAGACCTTTCACCGAGATGAGGTCTGGCCACGTTGCCTGGGCTGTTCTCTGACCCCTGGACTCAGGCAGCCTCCTGCCTCCACCTCCCAGGGCATGGGGATGAAGGCCTTGAGTCACAGTGCCCAGCCTCGACTCACACTTTATGTCATGGTGGGCAATGCCAAGGAACACATGGGATGGAGGCCACTGCCGGAACTGTGGGTGCATTCATGAGCAAATACAGTGTTCACGTTCCGGGGAGTGATGGGTTCTCGCTACGTGCTCCAGGCTGGTCTTGAACTCCCAGGCTCCAGGTGTTCCACACCTTAGCCTGCCAAAGCCACAGCCTGATTATTTGCCAATCCACCATCTTTCGGGAACTCTAGGCCCAAGGCTGGTGCCTCCTTCCCAAATGATCTCTGTTCACGATGAGCTAAACTCCATACACAAATGGAAGCTCTTCTTTTGTTTCCTTTTTTCATTTTTTCTTTCTCTCCATCACTCAGCCTGGAGGGCATTGTCTCTCTCCCAGCCACCACAGACTCGGCCTGCCAGACTCCAGTGAGACATTCCCCAGTCCTCCTAGGAGCCAGAACTACAGGCATGAGCCACCACACCCTGCTCATTTCTGATGGAGGGTAGAGATGAGGACTTGCCAAGGTTCCCTGGGTGTGTCTTGGCCTGTAGGATTGGGCGGGCCACTGGCCACAGCTTCCCAAAGTGCTAGGATGACAAGGCTGAGCACCCAAGTCCAGCCTCGATCGTTCATCGAAAATGAACCAGAAAACCTGGTGCAGCGGCCCACACCTGGAATCCCAGCGCTGTGGGAATCCGAGGCCAGAGGAA
>NW_007161499.1:0-713 GCF_000164805.1 Carlito syrichta | reverse complement strand
AAACCCTGATTCTTGTTTCGCCTTTATTGAGAAGTCATGTAGATTTTTTGATAGAGGAACCGTGGAAAACTGATTTCTTCTCTTTTATTACCAAGAGGCAATGCAATTTCCTGTATATGAGGATTGCTATTACCCACATTCATGCCACGAATCCCTGATTCTTTTTTAGCCTTCAGAAAGATGACCTGATGATTTTCAGGACTGAGGACTCGTATCACCCTGATTGCTTATTTTTAGCAAGAGCCATGCAGTTACCTGTATATGAGTACTCCTGTTCGCAGATACATGCGTCGATAGCTTGGTTCTTCTTTAGAAAATAGGAAGGCGCCCTATACTTTTTAGGAAATTGAGAAAACATGTCTCCCACATTCCTTATTCTTTCTTAGGAAAAGTCAGTGCATTTGCCCGTATATGAGGATTCCATTTCCTAGTTTATGCGTCAAAAACTAATTTCATTTTTAGCCCTTACCAAGAAACCCTAAAGTTTTACTGGGATGGGGGACACATGTAAACCAGATTACTTATTCTCCTTTAGCAATAGACAGTGCAGCTTCCTGTATATGATTATTCCCATTATCCAGATCCCTACTCCCAAAACCTGAATGGTGGTTATCTCTTAGCAAGACGGTCTGTAAGTTTTGGGGATGGAGTCCTCGTGTAACCAAGATTCCTTATTCTTCCGTAGCAACAGGTCGTGTAGTGTTCTGTATATG
>NW_007161498.1:0-503 GCF_000164805.1 Carlito syrichta | reverse complement strand
CCTCATGTAACGAAGAATCCTTATTGTTCTGTAGCAACAGGTCGTGTAGTGTTCTGTATATGAGGACTCCCATTACTGAAATTCCTGCTACATTCTCAGAAAGATGCCAAGATATTTCCTGGTGACCCAGAATTCTAGTTGCTTGGATATCAAGAGAAAGACTCCCATAAAATTCTTGAGGAATTGGAACCCAAGTTCCTGATCCCTTTTCAAAAGACACACTAAAAATTTGGTGACATAGAAGCCCAGATTGCTGATTAAACCTTATCAAGAGAATTTGTAGATTTAGGCGATTGAGAACACCAAGAAGCGGATTCCCTTTCCCTTCTCAGCAAGATGCACTGAATTTCTCTGTCTCTGTGGCTTCTAATCTCTTTGTACAAAAATGCAGATGCCCAGATGTTTCCTAGGGACGTGGAATCCATGGATCCTGTTTACATTTTAATAATTCGTACTAAATATTTGGCAACTGCAAAACCCTCGGCCCTTCTGAAATAAAGTAC
>NW_007161497.1:0-846 GCF_000164805.1 Carlito syrichta | reverse complement strand
AATCCTTATTGTTCTGTAGCAACAGGTCGTGTATTTTTCTGTATATGAGGACTCCCATTACTGAAATTCCTGCTTCATTCTCAGAAAGATGCCAAGATATTTCCTGGTGACCCAGAATTCTAGTTGCTTGGATATCAAGAGAAAGACTCCCATAAAGTTCTTGAGTAATTGGAACCCAAGTTCCTGGTTCCTTTTCAAAAGACACACTAAAAATTTGGTGACATAGAAGCCCAGATTGCTGATTAAACCTTATCAAGAGAATTTGTAGATTTAGGCGATTGAGAACACCAAGAAGAGGATTCCCTTTCCCTTCTCAGCAAGATGCACTGAATTTCTCTGTCTCTGTGGCTTCTAATCTCTTTGTACAAAAATGCAGATGCCCAGATGTTTCCTAGGGACGTGGAATCCATGGATCCTGGTTACATTTTAATAATTCGTACTAAATATTTGGCAACTGCAAAACCCTCGGCCCCTCTGAAATAAAGTACAAACTGAAATTAAAGAATTACCAAGTTAATATTAAGACCAAAATTACACTCAAATACGGCAAGATGATACTTTTTTCCGGGAAAATGGCCATAAGTGTCCTGAGGAACCTAAGGGTCTTGTACTACCAGATACGCAATTACAACTGGCAAGATGACCAGAATATTGCTGGAGTCTTGAAAACACTGATTCATAATACCCACAAGCCAAATATCTCCGAAACATGAGACGAGCTTGAAGCCTTGATACTTGTTTTTACCACAGCAAGGCACCCTGAGAATTTTTCGGATTGTTGACTAGTGTATCACAGATTCCTAATTCTTCTTGACCGAGGGGCTGTGTATGTCATGTATATGAGGA